>NC_050196.1:752042-809542 GCF_008315115.2 Sander lucioperca | reverse complement strand
ACACAGTAAGATACTGTGAGATTCTAGCTGTAAATTTACATCTAAAGGCTTACAGTGTATGATAAAGTATCTTGCTGGCACTTACAGTAAAAACCTGCCACAGATGTAAATCCATTACTGTCAACAGTCAGGACAAAGTTGAATTATTTAAATGCATTTATTTAAATCATGCTCACGATTCATCATTTTAAAGGTGCTCTAAGCGATGTCACGCGTTTTTTAGGCTACAAACATTTTTTGTCACATACAGCAAACATCTCCTCACGATCTGCTGCTATATAGCTGCCTGTCCACTGAACACACTGTAAAAAAAAAATCAGCAAACATCTCCTTACTATCCGCTAGCTGCCTGTCCCCTGAACACACTGTAAAAAAAAAATCGCGGTCTCTGTAGACAGCCCAGGCTCCACAAACGGCAACAAAAACAAACTGTGCCAACCTGCACCACCAAACATAACAAACAGTGTTCCAGCCAATAACCCACAAGAAGGAGTCGGGGGTGCGGGGGTTAGTGCGCGGAAACATTGAGTATTGAAAATACTTCGAACGAAATAACGTCACTCAACTTCGCTTAGAGCACCTTTAAGAAGAGGAAGCTGCAAAAAATCTGCAGAAAATTAAAGTCATTGTAAAAATAAACATTTTGTCAAGTGCTCGTTCTTAACTTTTATGAATATTTTAAGTTGGCCTGCTTGTTTAAAAATGATGAACCCTCCCCGGTCTAAGCTATTTCTTCCCATCTTTGGTTCGCCTGGAGATATTAAACATGATTTAAAGTATGCATTGTCCTGTCGCGGGTGAGGGTTTTCTTTCTGCTCAGGCTGAATTGACGCTACCTGCCTGGTCTGAGGACGTGGCCGAAATGGTGTCCAAGCGAAACCCAAATGTAGCAGTGTAAATGTGGCCTTAGACGCGCTTGATCGGGACTCTCGGCGTCAAAAAGTAACATCAGTAGGCCAGTGTTTCCTCTGTGTTGATTTTTTTAGTGGCGGCCCGCCATGGCAGGATTTCTGCCGCCAACGGTATCAGAAATAGGGCAGACGCACAATGTAATCGCGGTTGCGGTTGTGAATGTGCAGGGGATGGTTTGGGAGGACGGTGCCGTGTGCGGGCGTGGCCGGTCGAGCGACGGACGCCGTGCAACCAGTAACCATTACTGGCTCAAGCACGGCGTTCGTCGTTTGGCTGGTTGTGGCTTTTTTCCCGGGGTGGCACCCGCCTGTTTGCATGCGCGGTGCTTTTTTAGTACAGACAGTCCTTTTTAGTGAACTGTCTGTACACTTACAAAGTTCTCAATGCTTCGGTTTACATGTAGGGACCCTCATTATGCTACCGTGGAAGTGTGGTGCTATTTTGAGCCTCGTTAGTGGTGTAGAAATAGCGATTTCTTTTTGCTTTACCCGTGCCCAGACGACTAGCGTTATAAGCTAATTGGCAGTTTGGGCTGAGGCTGGTCACGTTCGATTGGCGTGGAAGCATATGTCCCGGAGAGCGGTCGACTCGGTACACGTGTTGTTAACCCCCACTGGGTTCATTCAGGGTTTTGGTTTGGCGGCGGGGCGCCAGGAAACACTGCAGTAGGCAATAATCGATTATGGTCTGTCACTGCATCGATGCAGATTAATTCCGACGCCGATATTAAATGTGATATAAAGTATGCATTGTCCTGTCGCGGGCGAGGGTTTTCTTTCTGCTCAGGTTGAAATGTCAACAACCACCTGGTATGAGGATGTGTCCAAGATGGTTACCACTGCCCCAGCGACTCTATCTAGGGCACCTGAAACGGCCGGGACTACTCTTTCTGCGGTTTTGACCGAGATGGTGACAAAAGGTATGGGCATTCCCACGACTCCTGCCCCTGCAGCTGCAACGACTATGGAGGAAATATTTATTCATAATTCAAATTGAAAGTCCAAAGAGAAATTGAAAGTCCAAAGAGAAAACGAAGCGAGATCAAATTAAAAATATTATTATTTTTATTTAAATTTTCCATTTGGCTTTTCCATTTGGATTTAATATTTGGCTTTTGAATTTAAATTTAACATTGGCTTTTCCATTTGGATTTAATATTTGGCTTTTGAATTTAAATTTAACATTGGCTTTTAATTTGGATTTAATATTTGGCTTTTGAATTTCAATTTAACATTGGCTTTTCATTTGGATTTAATATTTGGCTTTTGAATTTACATTTAACATTGGCTTTTCATTTGGACTTGACACATGTCAATGTAAATGAGGAGGCGTGGCCAAAAGGCTGGTGGGAGGGTCTGAAATGAAAGGGGTGCAGAGGCACCTTATGAACAGCAGGAGGAGCTGACTGCTGGGGAGCTCACTGTTGAGGAGCATCTGTCTGCAGCTTGGCCACCAGGCTGGCTTATCCTCTTATTTCACATGATAGAAACTGATGATGTAGGCTAAACACAAACCACAGTTCATGCAACAACAGTGAAGTTTTCATGTAGATACTATAATTGGGCCCGTGTTAGTGAGGACTAGATTAGGACTGTATTTAAAGCTGATTCTGGTTTCCAACTTCGCCCCAGGTGTGTCTGTTTAAAACACGGACGGAGACAACTCTCTTCTGATGTTTTATTTAATTAAGCAACAGTACAAACATGGGTGTGGGTAGCTCTGCTCTGTGTCTTGAACACATTGTCATCAATATTAACAAGGTTTAAAATGACCCATTTTTCAAATTTGGATATCGTTTCAAAATCGGAAATCAAATGAACGAAAAAGTACAGAAGGCCGTCAATCAGGAGTGATTGTTGTGAGTACGTGTCGGAGAATAGCGCGGACACGCACCTCACACTGCGCGCACCACCCGGAGAAAAAAGTGAGAGAAAGAAAAAGGAGAGGTCGCAGTTTGGACGATGACTACCCGGTTGAGATTGTGTGTGTGTTTGTGTGTGTGTGTGTGTGTGTGTGTGTGTGTGTGTGTGTGTGTGTGTGTGTGTGTGTGTGTGTGTGTGTGTGTGTCCTCGAGATCTGACAACACACAAACACACGTAGCAGAGCTACCCACACCCATGTTTGTACTGTTGCTTAATTAAATAAAACATCAAAAGAGAAAAGTTGTCTCCGTCCGTGTTTTAAACAGACACACCTGGGGCGAAGTTGGAAACCAGAATCAGCTTTAAATCCAGTCCTAATCTAGTCCTCACTAACACGGGCCCAATTATAGTAACTACATGAAAACTTCACTGTTGTTGCATGAAATGTTGTTTGTGTTTAGCCTACATCATCAGTTTCTATCATGTGAAATAAGAGGATAAGCCAGCCTGGTGGCCAAGCTGCAGACAGATGCTCCTCAACAGTGAGCTCCCCAGCAGTCAGCTCCCCCTGCTGTTCATAAGGGGCCTCTGCACCCCTTTCATTTCAGACCCTCCCACCAGCCTTTGGGCCACGCCTCCTCATTTACATTGACATGTGTCAAGTCCAAGTGAAAAGCCAATGTTAAATGTAAATTCAAAAGCCAAATATTAAATCCAAATGAAAATCCAATGTTAAATTGAAATCGAAAAGCCAAATATTAAATCCAAATGGAAAAGCTAATGTTAAATTTAAATTCAAAAGCCAAATATTAAATCCAAATGGAAAAGCCAAATGGAAAATTAAAATAAAAATAATAATATTTTTCATTTGATCAATGGAAAATTTAAAAAAATAATAATATTTTTAATTTGATCTCACTTCGTTTTCTCTTTGGACTTTCAATTTCTCTTTGGACTTTCAATTTGAATTATGAATAAATATTTCCTCCATACGACGACTGCCCTTTCAGCTGCGACGACTGCCCCTGCAGCTGCGACGACTGCCCTTTCAGCTGCGACGACTGCCCCTGCAGCTGCGACGACTGCCCTTTCAGCTGCGACGACTGCCCTTTCAGCTGCGACGACTGCCCCTGCAGCTGCGACGACTGCCCTTTCAGCTGCGACGACTGCCCCTGCAGCTGCGACGACTGCCGTTGCAGCTGCAACTACTGCCCCTGCAGCTGCGATGACTGCCCTTGCAGCTGCGACTCCTGCCCCTGCAGCTGCGGCTCCTGCCTATGTCACAGCTGAAGCCTGGACTCGTCTTCCTCTTGTGACAGAGGCAGTGACGAAGGGTACGTACGTACATGTGTAGGCCTTTGTACACATACAACACATTGGCTGCGTCCCAAATTCCACACGAACATGCTTTTTAGTAGCTAAAACAGTATGTTGATTTAGATTTTTTTAAGTACGTCCGAAACCGTAGTATGAAACCAATAGCATGTGAGTTGCAAACTATATCCGGTAAAATATAACAGTGCAATGCAATACTGGACACTACCCCGGCATAACTATCCCACAATGCAATGCGGATGTAATAACAACGTTAATAACAGACAAACGGACAGAAACCGAGGCAGCTCCGTAACGTCAATAACGCTCTAATATTTTACATATTTAAATGACTGTTGGTCTAGTTATTCACCTCTTTCAGTAATTTAAGCGTTATCGAGCGATGCCCGCTAGAGCAGGAGGTCGGCAGGGGTTCCCACGGTTACGCATCTTCAAACGGCGAGGAGGCTCTCAGGAAGTGACGTTGAAATTTACAGCATAGTGCGTCCAAAAACACACTTGTTTACGTGTTGAGTATGTAGTACAGAGGATGAGGTTTCAGTTACATCACATAAATTATGAACAGGTAGGTAAGTTTCTGTCTCAGTCTTGACAGTCTCTCATTTGGACTCGGTCTCAACAACTCCTGGTCTCCGACTCGAACAAAGGTGGACTGGACTACAGCCCTGCTTCCGGCTGTTGAAATGATTCCTCTCTCCGTCATCCTTCGTTTAGCTTTTTGGCTAGTAGCCGCGGTGACGTCACGTGACCCTGTCCCTGACGCAAATTTACGAATCCCACTATAGCCACGCCAAGACCCGCCCCACGAAGCAGCTCGATTGGTTGGGGTTTGGCATTTGACCTCGAGTGGTTAAGGTTAGGATAGCCGATTGGTCAGGGGACGAGACCGGTACAAATGGTGTTACGCTACCTTGCGTAAGCATGGGCGCCTGGCCAATAAATGCTATTGAAGGGCGGGATTTGACGTGGCCATAGTGGGATTCGTAATATCGCGTCCCTGACCTGCCGCACACTACCTTACGACAAGCGTCCTCATAGGAAAGAGAGATAGATGGACTTTATTAATCCCAAACTGGGAAAAGCCTACCTGGGACAAAAAAAAAAACTAATCACATTCTGGTAACGCAGCAGTACTTGGATTGGTGTGGAAAGTAATAATATTACAGTTATATATTACTACCAAGTAATGCGTTGCTGCCCAACACCGCTGGCGTGAGTGTGTGTGTGTGGGTGTGTGTGTGTGTGTTAAGCAGGGAGTGTCTTATCAGGCTGATGTCAGGAGAGGATCACGGGTATGAAGGAGTGAGTGTGACGCCCTCTGGGGGCCTGTCGCCACGGAGATAAGAGCGGACACACTGATACGGCTGGCCCTTGTTTCCACAGCAGGGGTGGGCCAAAGAGGGGCTAACCAGCTGGGGCTGGGGATCTTTACTTTCCTAACTACTTTATGCTACTTTCCAATACATCTCAGAGGGAAATGTACTTTTATGGGGTTTCATGGATGGATGGATGGATGGATGGATGGATGGATGGATGGATACTTTATTCATCCTGAGGGAAATTTTAGGCATCCAGTAGCTTAGACAACCATAACACAACAAACACACATACACACATATATCTCACATACATAAAAATCACTCACAGATGCATGTATAATGTAAGTTGTAACTTGTAAGTTAGTTAGTGTGTATTAATATCCAGTGTTGGGATAGGGGTTAACGATTACAAGTTACCCTATTTAAAATGTAATGGTAGTGTTGCTATTTCAATTACTTCATCAAAGTTATCACTTTTTGATCACATTTCTAAATGTCTAATGAATGCTTTCAACCATTTGAAAACATTCAAATATCAAATATTCGCAGTTGATAAGTAGCTTAAAAGTTTAGAGTCAGAGCTGTGTTTGCTTATTTGCTTATTTATCTCAAAGATGTCACCTTCATTTTCCCTGCGTCTCAAGAAAACTGAAAAAAAAATGCGCTCTTATTTCATCTGTAAGACAATCTATGGATCCTTTAAGAAAACACGTTTTGGGGGGCGACTAACAGTCTTTTAATCTCAGTTTCTGCATCATCAGACTGAACAGGTTTAGTGGCAGTTTGATTACTATACAAAATAAAGACCTTTGTTAGATATTATAAGACAATTTGTGTGAGAATATGATGCGTAACTAGAGAATGCAATTTGTATGTATGTGTATGTTGAAAGGCCGACGCTACACTCTAAGAAATATCTGTTTATTAACAGTTGTACGTCTGTGTATTTTAACAGAAATTGTCCGTAGGACATGATTCGCGGTTGCATTTCTGTTTTTGTTTTTTTTACATTTGAACTACATAATTTGTGCTCCAACAACTTTAGGCGGCCACGGAGGGTTATGGGAGATTAAAGAAGTTGATGTCTTTTTTTTTCTTTTCGTCATTTGTCGCTCGTTACAACGTTTTAGAATTTAATTTTTTTTTTTAATGTTTTTTCCTCTTTTTTTTTAACACAAGTCATGACAAACGGCAGTAAACAGCGTTAGGAAAGCGCGAAAACAGCGGTCGGCAAAAATAAGATTTCCCCGTCACCCCTCTCTCATTCACAAAACCAAACAGGTGGACAGGTGATATTACAATTGCCTCCTCCGCCCCCCGCCAGGCAGTGTTGGGGTAGTTACTCAAAAAAAAAGTAATAGATTACCCATTACTCACTGCTGAAGGTAACTAGTTATTACTTTTGGAATACTCCAAGAAAAAGTTGACTAGGGCGCTTTTGTTGAAAAAAAGAAGAAGCTGGCAGCGTTTTGGTTCCAAAAAACAGCCGAGAGCGTGTTTTGTTGCTATAACAACAGCTACTGCTACAGTATCCTAGAGCGCTATGTGGAGCGGTGCTAATGTTAGATAAACAAAGAGGTGAAGCGAGCTTGAGAAAGAACAGAGAGAGAGATAGAGAGAGAGAGAGAGAGAGAGAGAGAGAGAGAGGTGCTAACGTTAGATCAAACAAAGTGGTGGAGCGAGCTAGAGAAAGAACAGAGAGAGAGAGCCAAGTGTGAACATAGCCTAACTGACTTGCCAAATAACAATATAAAGTTAAACCTCACGTATGCCCAGATCAACACAAACCCTTTATTATAATGAGGACTAAACATAAGATCTCTCTTTTCTGCTCTTTCACACCACAAAGCTGGTGCTCTAGTTAATCCACATATGTAGCAACAGATCGATATGCAGCACAGATTTATCTAACACAAAGGATAATATACTGTAGTGTAGTGAATAACAGAAAGAAACCGAATAATCACATGTACACACACACACACACACACACACATATGTACACACCAGAACACACACACACACACGTACACACCCAAACACACACACACGTACACACATACACGTACATACACACACACACACACGCACACACGTACACGTACACACACACACCAAAACACACACACACACACACACACACACACGCGCACACACACACACACACACACCCAAACACACACACACACACAGGTATATCCACACACACATCCTCACACACATGTACACGCACACACGCACACACACCCAAACACACACATACACACGCGCACACATGTACATGTGCGCACACACACACGCACACGTGCGCGCACACACACACACACACATGTACACACACATACACATGTACCTAACAGATAAACACACACACGCGCACACAAGTACATGTACACACACATGTACACACTCAAACACGCACACACGCACACAGGTATATATACACACACACACACGTACACACACATGTACACACACACACATGTACACACACCCAAACACACACACACATACACACGCGCACACATGTACATGTGCACACATACGCACACACACACACACACACACACACACACACACACACACACACACACACACACACACACACACATACACACACACACACACACACACGTGCCTAACAGATAAAGCACGGACTTAACAAGCTAACTGTAGTGCTAGCTTGTGTGTGACAATATTGACCTATTAAACTATAAAAACACGCGTCAGGAACACTATTCACTAATTTGACAACACTAACGTATTATCATGTTTGGACTCATAATGCTTATTTACCTGTAATTAACCAAAAAAGACATTTAGTTGCACTGTAGTTTCTACCTACTAGCGGAACGGCTGCCGACATCAACACAAGCTTTTCCAGAACTCAGGAGAATTCACCATTCACGCTAGTTCTGTTTTAGCCTTAGAGTTCACTCTGCCATCTACTGGTCAATGTCGCCGCCTAGTGGCGAGGAGTGCAAATGACTTTTACACCACTAGTAGAGAGTTTCTCTCTTAGCTGTAACTGCATACAGTATAAGCATCTTAACATAACAAAAATAATGAATTGACAAGAAACTAAACTGTATGGGGTGGTCCTATGAATAACATATATGTTACAACATATTCAATTTACGGGTGGGTTATAATCAAAACTGGCCGGGGGTAATGAAGTCAAAGAGTTTAAATGCTGCGGCAAGCAAACATTTGTTGTTAGGTTTGGGGCCAGGGATCGAACCACCGGCCTTCCGATTGGTACCGCTCTACCACCTGAGCCCCAGGCGCCCCTTTATGAAGGGCACAATGCTTCACATTTCCCAAACATCAGAGGTGTCCGGATAAAACAATATGACATTTGCAAAGGATTGCCTTTTGGAAAAGCTACGTATAACTAAAGTGATAGTCAATGAATGAATTCAATTTGCATTTTATGTGAAGTTTGACTTGTGTCTTTTACAGGCATCGACCTGGACGATGGAGCTTTTGCACCCCTAATCGTTGGTGAGAAGTGAACTTTGTTTCTCTTGATTGTATTTAATGACGCTAACAGATAAGAGACCAGCAGTAAAAGGTTGTTTTAAGTCCTCAACAGTGCATTTTCTTCGGACCGTTTAAAGCCAAACAACTGCTTTTCAAGATCTTAGAGGTTATGCTCCAATACCCTTTTTATCATCAAAAACACGAATGCAGCATTTATATCTTCTCAAAAAAAAGGGTATGTCATGTCTTGTTGTTGGGGTTTTAGACTTTGTGCAGAATTCTGTGAAATATTTTAGTGATATCCTGTCCCAGCCCGTCACTCCCAACATCGTAAAATACTGACTCTTGGTCAGTGTCTCTCAGCGTCTGATACCGAAATCGCAAAAATCACCCTTTAGCGTCTGTATGGAACGCGCCGGGCAGAGCAGCAGCTCGACCGAGGCGCTGTAAGATGACGTAGTATTAAGAGAGACAACGGTAGAGAGTAGTATGGGGGGGGTGGATGGGTCAAACAACTCAGGACTTTCCCACAGGAGACCTGGGTACATGTCCCGATCTTGTCCCGCGTGTCACTGAAACGTATATTTTATAACCCCAACCACCATCTTTTCCTAAACCTAACTATCCCGTTTTTGTGTCGAATGTCAGTTCAATGTACGTCCCAACCCAGAGCGTCTAAAAGTGACGCCTAGAGTCCCGACCAAGCGTGTCTAAGGCTACATTTACATTGCTACGTTTTGGTTTAAAAACTTTTGCTACGTTTCCCCCCTCTCATTCCCCCTGATCTGGCGTTTCCGAGGCCCTAAACTGGAGATATTTGGAAACACTTCTGACCCGTTTTGGTTTGGAATCTGCGGGGTTGTGTTGCAGTCTCAACGGCCGCAAACGGAGACCTTTGGCAACACCGACACTGACGCCAACGTTTCGCCGCCTGATCGGGTCTTATTGGTCACAACGTCTCGTTCTCTGAGACTAAGATGCTAACGTTACCATGTAACCCCATCCACAATCTTTTCCTAAACCTAACTGTCCCATTCTTTTGCCACATGTCCGTTAAACGTACGTCCCGACCCAGAGCGTCAAAAGTGATGCCAAGAGTCCCAACCAAGCGCGTCGAAATATGACGCAAAAGGAGACCTTTTTTGCGCCAAAAGGCACCTGACCAAGTGTTGCTTTTTCATGTGATTGGAGTGAAAATGTGTTGACAGAAAAACTGTTCACCATGTGCAGAATTCCGTGAAATCTTTTAGTGATCTCCTGTCCCGACATGTTTAACACCTTCTAGGGATCTCCTGCATCACATTGCTGCTGGTTTTCTGCATCATAGTGGTGTTGCTGTGGTGTTCGTCCAGACATAAAGGCTCGTACGTCACCAAAGAGATGGACGACGATCATGTAGACGACGAGGAGTTCGTCTGTTCTGATGCGGCGCTCCAAAGCTGGGAACCTCTGGAGAACAACGAGGACGCATGAAGACAAAAACAGAAAAAAAATAGAGAACGCTTTGAAAATACAGACTTGGGTTGAGTTGTCGAGGACCCAAGAGCTTTTGTTACACCAAGGAGACGCATTTTTACAAAAAAGTAGCCAATTTCCAAAAGCAACTTTGCACATTGCTGCCACCGAAAGGCTGCAAGACGAACTTCTGACAATCTTTCTGAACAAATTTCTTATGTGAGGGTATCATTGGATAGCCGGTAATTGTAATTGGAAAATGAAAAAACACGTTTATTTGTAATTTGTCTCAAAATGCAAAAAAAACATACAACAAAAAAACGAAAAAATCTAATGTTTTATTTAGCATAATTACATTGTAATCCTATGTAATCTATCCTATCCAATATTTCCTATATTTCTAAGCATATTTTCTATGCTGTATTCTGATCAAATGTCCCCCTCTGTGCCAGCCCACTTAAAAACAATCCTGGAATCACCCCTGAGACTAACTAACAGTAATTTAAAGGACAAACAGGCGCAAAATGAACCTAGGGGTTAATAACATATGTGAACCGAGTCAAACGCTCTCTGGGATCTGTTTTCATGCTAATTGAATGTGCCTGTAGCTTGAAACTAGCCGGGGGTTAGCTGCTAACGCTAGCTTTCAGGGCACAGGGTAAATCACTCAAAATAGCACCACACTTAAACGGTAGCATAAAGACGGTCCCTACGTGCAAACCGAAGCATTGAGAACTTTGTAAGTGTACAGGCAGTTTATTAAAAAGATAGATTATAAAGACAGTAGCGTTAATGTTTACATGCGGCCACCATCTTGGATAACAGTCATGACCAGTCAAATCACGAACGCTGTGTTTGAGCTATGTTATTGGTTACTGGTTACTGGTTGTACGGTTTGCATGTAGGGACCCTCATTATGCTACCGTTTAAGTGTGGTGCTATTTTGAGCCTTACTAGTGGTGTAGAAATAGTGATTTACCCTGCGCCCCGAAAGCTAGCGTTAGCAGCTAACCCCCGGTTTGCGGTAGCTAGTTTCAAGCTACAGACACATTCGATTAGCATGAAAACATATCCCAGAGAGCAGTCCACTCGGTACACATGTGTTATTAACTCCTAGGTTCATCTTGCGCCGGAATTGTCCTTTAAGTAGCATTTCCTGTTGAGGTCAGATCTTTTGCCGCACATTATTCCGCAGGCGTACTATCTGTCCCACTTGTCCTGAAAACTAAAAGACTTTTCCTCTGGACAAAATCTTTTGACGCCAAACTGCCAGGCGCTGGTCAACATTAACTGGCTGCTGGTTGCTTTCCACGCTGGTCACTGTAATATTTTTTGGGACTTAAGATGGTCCGATACCACTTTTTCCTTCCCGTTACCGATTCCGATACCTGAACTTGCGAATCTGCTGATACCAAGTACCGATCCAATACCAGGGTGTCATATATATTATTATTTTTTAACAGCTGTACACTACTATCCCTGTATGGATGTGATATGATTTCTATCTTTAAACTCTTTGTGAAACATGAACACACCCAAACAATGAATGCCACAGAACTTTTTTTTATTATCCAGTTTGACAGTATGGAAAAAAAACATAAACTACTTTAAAGTAGATTTTCTTCAGAGCTAAATAACATAGTATGGGATCAATGCATAAACTCCAGTACTCTCTGATACCCATACCAGTATTTTAGGCCGTATCGGAACATTTCTAACTCGGACTAACGTAACACGCTGTTATGAATCAGCTGTGAGGGATGACCTGTGTGTTTATACGATCATTTGTCAACCTGAATTCAACCCAAGCCCATGTTTGTTTCTGCATATTTTTGTTTCTTCTTAAAGTTGTATATTAAATAGACTGAAAGTCTAAAGTAGAAGGCTTTTTTAGAGCTTCAAAACACCAAAGAGAGATCAAAGAAAGGAAGAAGGTCAATACTTAGTTGCAAAAATGCATTGTTTTCTACAGCTATACATTGAATTGTACTTATTAACCATTCATAGGAATACATTTTACACATTTAACACAATGTAGTAATTTCTGTCGTTGTGATTTCAGTCATTAGGATGAAAAAACTCCACCTAGTGTCCATAAAAAGTACTGCGCCCATGAGAAAATGTGCTTTTGTTTTTGTGCATTTGAAGGGGAAATTTTGGGGGGGGGGGGTAATTCAATAAAACAGTAGCTAACTTGAAACTTAAAACACAGCAAAAACTGAGACCCAATTCTTGCTCCACTTTTGCTTGCTCTATTTTATTTGTACTTTACTGTACTTTATACTTCTTCTCAGTGTGTTTTTTTTGTTTTGTGTTACTTGTTTGATCCAGAAGAAGTAGAAAGTATCATTAAATGAAAATGCACAAGTAAAGTATCTAAAAGCAACATTAATGAAGGGAGTTCCTTTGCAACTTTTGAAAGTTTTTTCAAAACTTGAAATGTCTTAACATGAAATCCAACATATTATTAGCAAATATAAATCTGCCTATTTGTGAAACAAAGACATGAATGATAGGCTTACTGTCACTAAGGTAGCCATCCATGGATACAGTTGATCCAGAGGATTCACTGTCACATGTATTGTATAACATCAAAAACATTTCTACATTCATATCAAGAATTATTTTTATAGCTTAGTTTTCTAGGCACTCAAAAGCTTTTTAAAAAAAGGCTTTAGGTGTTTATTGTAGGCCCAGTTAAATATGCAACTTAATTTTATAAACTATGTAATGGGGGGGGGATCTTTGATCCGTCTCTCTCTCTCTCTCAGATAAGGGGGGCCTTGGCTTAAAAAACGTTGAAGACCCCTGAAATAGGGGAACACTTCAAATCAAATAACTTCAATTTTGCCAGTGGTGGCCTTAAGGTTAGAGAAGCGAGCTTGGGACCGGGAGGTCGTCGGTTCAATCCCCAGACCGACAGAATAAAATCTGGGTGGGGAAAGTGAAAGAGCAGCGCTTGTCCCTTCCCTCATTACCACCACTGAGGTGCCCTTGAGCAAGGCCCTTAACCTCCAACCGCTCCAGTGGGTGGAGCTGCTCAGTGGCCAGCAGATCAGACTGTGGTTGTACCGGGCAGCTTCCAGGTCGTTGTTGTAAATGAGAATTGACAATTGGCAATTGAGAGGCACGAAGAGCAGCACGTGAAAGGACAGTTCACAAACAAGGTACGATACGATTTAATATATACTAGATAAATGGTAATACATCGCATAATGCTGTGTGTTCTAAAGTGCTGATCTATAGTAAAGGTCTATAAAAACCAAAATATTTCGTATTGCATCATTTGTGCTCCCACTTGTTTTCGACGTTTGTCGTCTGATTACAGTTAAGTTACACGTTTTTGTCGTTTTTTTCGAAATTTTTGAAGGTTCTTTCTAGGTTTTCAGAAGTTTACTAACAGAGCAGCTTTCTATCAGATCATTTTAAATAATGGGCCTAACAGAAAGTGTTCTGTAGCTACTGCAGCTAGGTTTCTAATTACGGGGGAAAGTCCGGGTGAAGAGCTGCCACAACTTTTTCTGTTATTATATTATTATACAGATTTCCTTCCTAGAGTGTGGTGTTTTGTAACCCTGTTTGTTACAGGAACAGGACTCATGTTTCTGAGTGGCAGGGTAAACATCGTGTGTGTGTGTGTGTGTGTGTGTGTGTGTGTGTGTGTGTGTGTGTTTATCGGGCTAATAAAACCCGAAAATTAAAACCGTGTGGTGCCTGTTAATGAACTGCCTTCAAAACTAAACACACACACACACCCTGGATGTAAAACACACACACACACACACACACACACACACACACACACACACACACACATCATGGCAGCCTTATAACAGCTGAGTGGGCAAAAAAAGAATCAACCATTCAGGTTGCTACGGAGACAAAAACAGCAAATAACCAAGGGGGTAAGCTTCTCCTCGGAACGCGTAGCTCCTATGGCGCCATTTTGATGCTACCAAGCCATCACCTCCCGTTAGCATCCCATTGACTGCCCATTCATTTTGACGTCACTTTGACAGAGAATAACTTTACATCTGAAGAGTTTAAAGACTTTATTTGTCCATTGTTTATTTCTAAAGAAACATGACAATGTATAAAAGGCTCCATTACCTTGTAGCTCACGTTATGGCTCCGTAGCAGACGTTTTTATAAAAATAGGCTAACGATTGGGTCATAACCACGAGACTTACTGTCTCATAGTAGAGGAATTACCGTATAGTACAGGAGAAGCTCTCAGGCAGTTTGGACTTCCATTAGCTGTTTAAGTTTAATTACTAATGTTAACTATCATTTTAGTGATCAATAATTAGCCTGTGTCTATGTTATCTCCTTACATATACCTACGCTCTCCGTCTCTGCTAGATTGGGAATGATTGAGATTTCTCTTGGCACAGCTACCAGAAGACTTCCAACTTTCAGACAGGTTGCTCACGTCACATCTACGTCTTCAAGCTCAGTTGGAGGCTGCTCAGTAACGCTCAGACATCACGGGGAAAGAGCTTCTAATATCCTTCACTGGTCTCCGTCCAGAGACACGGGATCTGTTGGTACATTCTTATATATGTCAATGTAAATAACTAACTTAGCTTAGCGTGCTAACAATGAACAAAATGTTTTTCTCATGGCAAGTCAATCCATACTAGTCAATTTCATTTAAATAAAAATCACAAAATCGAACTAAAATTCACGTCTAAACATAACAAAATAGTTGTTATTTATCAGAAAAAAAACTCAAACTACAAAACAAAAAATAAACTTTGGTTAGTTTATAAGGCTCCAACTTACAACTCCAGCTTATTGTGCACTGATTATTAACAACTAAAATGAAGTAGATTCTCATGAGACAGGGCTTTTGTGCAGGTTAAAACACCAGAATTTAAATTAGTTTTGGCTATTTTATACTGAACCATAATTCAAATATTCATGTTTATTTATGAATTGCAAAATCTCAGTGCCGAATGTCAATTTTATATGCATAGCGTATTTTTCTTACAAGTAAACTCAAAGTGCTTTACATTAAAAACAACATAAACATCCAAACAAAGCATGAATAGGAATAAGAATACGCAACAAGACAATCAACAAAAACTATTTAACTAACAAATTTTCACGCACGCACGCGCACACACACACACACACACACACACACACACACACACACACACACTCACTCATGGGACTTGGACTTGTAACAGAGTACTTTTACTGAAGTAAAGGCTCTGAATACTTCTTCCACCACTGAATACAACAACGTCGACTAACAGACCGTCGAGGAACCGTAGAGGCTCCCCCCGTGGTGGGAATTATCATCCGTGACGTCACTCACATGCTCGCCGTTAGGCACTCAGATTGAGTTAACAGCACTGCGGTCGGCCAAGGAAAACAACGAGCACTAATTGTTTCGAGGAAAGAAATCAGAGATGTAAAGTACACTGTGAACTTCCCCGGAGAGCTGGGTAGTTTCTCGTCTCTTTCCAGAGGAGGGGAGGTTTTGGCGGGGTCGAGTTTCCCACCCAGCAGTCCCACAAGATATTTACTGGAATGTGAAAATCTATCCATTTTAACAAGGGGATTTATTCAAACGTGGTATTGAGTCGAGAAAAAAACAAAGGACAACTCAGGCTTGGCTGTAGGGTCTGCTCATTTCCTACGGGACTCTTCCTGTTTTCCATCACTTTCCCAGCTTTTATCATACTTGTAGAACTGTTCCTTCGTTCTCTAAAGCTTTTTTCAATAATGTTCCCTCTTTGAACAGTTTTTAAGCCATGTACCCCCTAACCAGCGCGAATAATTTTTGGTAGAAAAAAAAAAGTCTATATAAAGAGGAATAATACAGCGATGTCAGCGATAGATTTACTAAACGACAGCCTTGTACCTGGAAAAGTTTTAAATGCTAATGGAAAAAGGCGAAACAAAAACGGTAGAAGGAAGGAAGTAAGGCAAGAATAGGTCGAAAATAGTAACAAAAACTTTGAAAAAAGAGACACAAACTTCGAAGAAAAAAAGTCAGCAGAAAAAAGTAAAGAAGAAAGGCAAAAACAAATGACAAACTCGAGAAAAAAAAGACAGTAGAAGTAACTACAGCCTTGTAACTGAAAAACATTTTGCAAAAAATGTCACGTACCCCCTGCAGTCCTCCAGAGTACCCCTAGGGGGACACGTACCCCCATTTGAGAAACACTGGGGGGTACACAAAGCAGCGGGTTTTATTTTGAAGGGGTGACTGAGTTCATTGGAAGCCGTCGTCACTTCGCTCATAAGTGTGTGTGTGTGTGTGTGTGTGTGTGTGTGTGTGTGTGTGTAGGGAAGTGGTGATGTTAATCAACCCCAGATGAGCAAAGAGGCCAGACGAGTCGAGTCACTGTGTGTGTGTGTGTGTGTGTGTGTGTGTGTGTGTGTGTGTGTGTGTGTGTGTGTGTGTGTGTGTGTGTGTGTGTGTGTAGCTCCGGGGTTTTGGGGGACTGGTCAGCCCCAGACTGTTATTGCCGCTGCACACGCACGCACGCATGCACGCACACACACAGTGAAGTCACCATCTGAGAATGTGGGGACAAAGAGGGACGAAGCAGCACCTTTGCGTGTGAATGGAGCTCACTGAGTGTGTGTGTGTGTGTGTGTATCTTGTCTCGGTCTCAGATAAAGAGGACTCAGGATTTTATTTCAAGACCAACAGTGCAGGGATATCACTGAACACATCATTACTGTGATTGGAAGGAAGTGCTTCAAATGCAACCACATGCGATACACATAAAAACGACTCATTTGATCAGAAGACAGCATAGAAGATCTGCTTAGAAATATTGGATAGGATAGAACAACACAATATAATTCTGCTAAACAAAACATCACATTCATTATTAAATTCACGTGTCTTGACCTCAAAATTCTCTCAAAGGTTCTTGCACTCCGTCTTCAACGGGTGATGCCCTCCATTATCTCGCTAGACCAGATGGGGTTCATGCCTGGCCGACAGTCTTCCCACAACGCTAGATGCCTACTTAACATCATCCACTCATCAAGTAATGATACCCCGGAAATCGTGGTGTCCCTCAATGCCAAAAAGGCCTTCGACAGGGTCGAGTGGGGGTACCTGTACGAGGCAATGGACAGGTTTGGCCTGGGTGACAATTTTATCCTCTGGGTCAGATTATTATTAGGGCTGTCAAACAATTAACGATTAATTTTAATTATTATCAATTAATTAATAAAATTTTTTAATCGCGATTAATCGCTGAATTTCCATAGTTAATCGCGATTAATCGCATGTTTTATCACATGATTAAAATTCTATTATTTTGCATTTCAGAACTGTTTTTAAGTACATATTAACAATGGAAAGTAATTCTTACCAGTGTAGCTTGACTGGGAATCAAATGAATGCAAAGAAAGTTACTTTATGAACTTGACTTTAAGATTTGTATTTGTTTAGTATTTATTTACTGTAAACAAAAGAAAAATGTGTGAATCTGTCATTATTGCACAATTCCTCCAAGTACCTAACTAAAAATCCCTATCCTTACCAGAGTCAATATAGTGTTTAGTAACTCCTAAATCATTTTGATTACTCACTGACGTCCAGTGATGACCGGTTAATGAGACAGCGTTTGTACTTTGCAGCAGTTCCAGTTGGGCTGCTTTCTCCGTGTCTTGTGTATGAGTGAAACTACTGTCCCCCTCAACGGCAATGAGATGGGTCAGAACATGCCAACCGTAGTACGTCTTTAAGACCCGAGTCCTCTACGATGCTGACAGGTCTGCAGTTAGTTGCCACCCATTTCGCAAGAGCTGTAGTAATTTTTTGGGATTGGGTTTCATCCACAGGTCGGCAAGTAGCACTCTCCAAAATAGTGCTTTGCCTGAATGGGTAGCATGCTAGTGGGTAGCATCAACCAGAGTCACGTTAATTAGCTCGTAGGTGGTAGCGCAAGCTTGACGTGCTTCGTGATATTTTAATTCGGCTTTACACAATGTGCATGTGGCTTTCGACTTGTCTACGAGCTGTCCGGGAGTTTTGGAAAATAAAAAGTGCCATTCAGATTGTGTTGCTGCTGTCTTTCTCCATCATGCCTGCAGCCTGAGGAAGTATGGCAGCTTGATGATAAGTAACGGTGCAGCAAAGGGTCAAAATAGTAGCTTGTCAGGCACAACGCAAAGCCGAGTAAAGTGTAAAATAAATTAATAAATGCCGGCATGCGATTAATGCGATTAAAAATGCGATTAACGCGTTAATGCTGACAGCCCTAATTATTATATTCACGTCCGATGGCCTCAGTTCAAACTAACGACACGTTATCACCCCTATTCTCACTCCAGAGAGGGACCAGGCAGGGCTGCCCTCAGTCGCCACTCCTGTTCGCCATCGCGATAGAACCTCTGGCCGTTTGGCTTCGCTCGGAGGAAGGTTTCGAAGGCATCATTCGATCTGGCACAACTCATAAAGTCTCAGTGTATGCGGACAACCTGCTCCTGTACATCTCTAACCCAGCCGTCTCGCTTCCTGTGATTTTAAACATTCAGGAACGGTTCGGTGCGTATTCTGGCTACAAGCTCAACTATCAGAAAAGCAAGCTCCTACCGATAAACTATATGGCTATGCAGCTCCCACGCTCTCTATCGTCATTTAAGTGGGCAGAGGACAGATAAAATTTCTTTGGGGCAGCAAACCTGCTAGGATCCGAATGGCGATATTACAGTCCCCAAATACTGAGGGGGGTCTGGCACTCCCTAACTTTAAACGATATTACTGGGCAGCTAACTTGCAAAAACTCTTATACTGGATGAACGACGACTGCGCCTCACTGCCTGTCTGGGTACATTTGGAGAGGGCGAGTTCACACCTTCCGCTGCGGTCAGTCCTCTGCTCCCAGCTCCCTCTGCCTTCAACATCTGTGGGCACATTCCCGATTGTATCGCTCTTGCTTAAGATCTGGAGTCAGGTTAGGAAAAACTGTGGCTTACAGGGCCCCTCCGTCCTGACCCCACTGCTTAAAAACCATGTCTTTACATGTTCAGACGTGGCTTTTAGGGCCTGGCACAGTAATGGCATCATCAGTGTCATGGACCTATACAAGGATGGCATATTTGCATCCTTCACTGAGCTCTCTTCACTTAATGGTTTGCCGAAGTCACACCTCTTTTGCTTTTTCCAGATTAGAGACTTTGTTAAGAAGACATTCCCCCACTTTCCAAACTACCCCCCCGAAACCCTGACTGACTCCCTCCTGGCGATAGACCCCAACCGAAAAAAAGTTTTTGTTCTGTACGAGTCACTATGCTCGGCCTCCGCAAACCCTCGTATTTTGACAAAAGCTGCAAGGGAGAGCGATCTGAACATGACTATTACGGACCACCAATGGGATCTTGCTCTGGCTATGGTTCACTCTTCCTCCATATGTGCTCGTCATGGCTTGATCCAATGCAAGTTCCTTCATAAAGTCCACTACACAAACGCAAAAAATTGTCTAAAATATACTCCACTGTCCGGGACACCTGTAAAAGGTGTAACCAGTCTCTGCCAACCATACTCACATGTTCTGGTCTTGCCCTTAATTAACAACCTTTTGGACGAGCATTTTTGACACCATCAGCAGAGCATATGACCACATTATCCCCCCTAACCCTTTGTCAGCCATTTTTGGCATTTCTCCTGACGCTGACCTCCCTGTTGCACTGAAGCGGGCCCTGGTGTTTACATCTCTGCTAGCCCGGAGACTGATCTTGTTCAACTGGGGGCTATCCCGCCCCCCTACACACGACCGTTGGATTAAAGAGGTGCTCGACAACTTGAAGCTTGAGAGGCTCAGATCTTCTCTGAAAGGCTCTATCTCGACATTCCTAGAGACACGGAACCCTCTCCTAGAACTCGTTGACTCCTGATGTGGAGGACTGAGCGCCTTCTGGACTGCTCCACTTGACGCCAGCTGCCCCGTCTGTTTTGACGGGGACAGACAACACAGTCTGACACTTTTATTTTTTTTTAATTCCAGCGCTGGTTCCATGGTGTCAGAATTTTGGATAGTCACTATGGAAACATTAATTGGTCATGTGACAAGGGCTGGGAAGATTGACAGAACAGGCAGCCAAGTGACAGTACTCTGATCCAATGGATTGGGGGGGGAGCATTCCACCACATCACTCCTGTCCTCCAACAGCTCCACTGGCTCCCGGTCCAGTTCCGTATCCAATTCAAAGTCCTCCTGTTACATTCAAGGCCATCCACAACCTCGCACCCCCCCCCCATATTTGTCTGATCTCCTCTAGGTTCCCACTCCCTCCCGCTCCCTCAGATCCTCTTCCTCCATACACCTGTCTGTCCTCTCCGCCCGTCTCACCACCATGGGGAGCAGAGCATTCAGCTGCTCTGCTCCCCGTCTCTGGAATTCAACTCAGAAACCCCCCCATTTCAAATTGCAACTCAAAACACATCTGTTTAAAACTGCCTATTCCACTTGATGTCAATTGCTCTGCCTGTTTCTATTGTTGTTTTATTCTTTATTTTTATTTTTTATTTTTAAATGTCTTTTGTATGCCTGTACAGTGTCCTTGAGTGCCGAGAAAGGCGCCTTTAAATAAAATGTATTATTATTATTACTATTATTATTATTATATTATCCTAGTTTTTGCGAGATTTTGCGTAATTTAGCGCAACTTCCAGCCTATAGCTGTATCCCTTCAAGCCACAACCCATAAAACCCATTCAGCAACGTTGATTTGAATTGAAATGGCCTTTTTATCCACTTTATTTCTATGAGTTAGGATCAACAACACTAAAATGAAATTAAGCTTGTTTGCAACATAGACATCTATACAGATAGACAGACAGACAGATGTCAAGTTCATTCATCGCAAAGGGGATTCACCCGAGATGCTTTTTGACCCACAACTCTCCCAACCAGTGCTCATTGGATGTGATTAAAACAGGTTTGTTTAAAACCCATCTGGCCATCTGTGTTGCCAGATCTGAGTAAATAAAGTCGGTGAGTCATGAATTATCAAAACCAAAAGGAATGATTGGGCTCAAGTCGGTTTGTTTTGTGTCTCTCGCAGAGACAAAAGAGCCGAGGTTAGTCCAAATTGAATTTTTGGTATACTTTTTGGATCCGATTGAAAGATTTGTCATGCCCTGAAGGCTAAGCAGCACCACACTATGTTCTTTTTCCTCTCCTCTGGAGTCATGAAACACGTTCATTTCATCGCTTATGTTGGCCCGAGAGTGAGTCATCAAAACTTCAGGGTTTGGAAAAGGATATAGCCGCTGGCCAAAACATTTCCCGGCATGCTCCGTTAGTCACACAGCAGGATGATGGATTGAAAAGCTCTTCCAAATAAATACATGAAAACAAATTCTCCGCTTCCAGGTCGGTTTTTATTCAACCCGTTATTTATCCAGGGGAGGTTTGCCGGGGCACATTCACTCTTTCTCAACAATGCCGTGGTAACCGCGTTGTTGCCGGGCTAACTGGAAGTTAAGTGTCTTGTTCAAGGGTGCAACTGCGGTGTCTGGAGAGCGTTGCTGCTTCACTTAAAAAGGGTCAGTTCACCCACAACACATATAACCAGCAGTGGAAGAAGTATTAAGATCCTTTACTTCAGTAAAAGTACTATTACCACACTGCAAAAAAAATACGCTGTTACATTGGAAGTGTGATTAAAGTATTACAAGTCGAAGTACTCAATGCCAAGGGGTCAGCCCTATGTTCCTACAGCCCTATGTTCCCACATTTGTAAGATTTTGTTTTTCACTGAAAATTAGGCCCTGTGTTCCCACAGCCCTACGTTCCCACATTTGTAAGATTTTTCTTAAAATTAGGCCCTATGTTCCGACATTTGTAAGATTTTTCTTAAAATTAGGCCCTATGTTCCGACATTTGTAAGATTTTTCTCAAAATTAGGCCCTATGTTCCCACATTTGTAAGATTTTTCTTAAAATTAGGCCCTATGTTCCCACAGCCCTATGTTCCCACATTTGTAAGATTTTTCTTAAAATTAGGCCCTGTGTTCCCACAGCCCTATGTTCCCAAATTTGTAAGATTTTTCTTAAAATTAGGCCCTATGTTCCCACATTTGTAAGATTTTTCTTAAAATTAGGCTCTATGTTCCCACATTTGTAAGATTTTTCTTAAAATTAGGCCCTATGTTCGCACAGCCCTATGTTCCCACATTTGTAAGATTTTTCTTAAAATTAGGCCCTATGTTCCCACAGCCCTATGTTCCCACATTTCTAGGACTAGGTCTTGTGTTCCTACATTTCCCTTCAATTTAAGCGTTATCCTCCCACAATATTTTTTAGGGTTAGGGGTTAGGGGTTAGGGTTAGGGGGATAAAATCTGATACAAATTTATTATTATTATTATTTAAATGTGGGAACATAGAGCCTAATTTTGAAAAACATCTTAGAAATGTGGGAACATAGGGCTGTTGGAACATAGGCACGCTCCCAATGCCAAAAATCCTCACATTTTAGAAAACTGGAAACGAAAAAAGGATCTAAATCGCCAAAAAAAACTTCAAAAGTGTCAAATATGCGTAAAGGCGCCAAAAAAAAAAACATTAAAAAAAGTTTAAAAAAGCATTAAAAGTATCATAAAAGCGTCAAAAACCAACTCTGTGTCTGATCATTTCAGCTGGACTACGTGTAAAGTAACTAGTAACTAAAGCTGTAACAGATGAATGTAGTGGAGTAAAAAGTACAATATTTCTCTCTGAAATGTAGCGGAGTAGAAGTAGAAAGTGGCGTGAAAAGAAAAAGACTCAAGTACAGTAACAAGTACCTCAACATTTGGACTTAAGCACAGCACTGGAGTAAATGTACTTAGTTACTTTCCACTTCTGCAATGGACCTTTTTCACAGCAGACATGTTGACTTGTCATAGTAGGAAAAGCACAGATGAAATTGATAACCTTAACAATGGCTTAATTCCATCAAGTGTTCCCAGTAAGCTATTTCAGTGAGTCAGCATACACAATACCAGGGCCTCTCCTAAGTGGAATGCAGCCATCGTTTAGGTTATCAATTTCAGCTGTGCTTTTCCTACTATGACAAGTCAAAAAATGTCTGCTTTGAAAAAGGTCTCTCTGAACTCTAGGAGACTTTTTAAAACATAGAAAGTAGTTAAACTACAGTATATGTTTTGTCATCATGGTAATGGTATTTTATTGTCATGTGCACATGCTCTTTGTGTGTTGCCGTTCCACAATCCCTTCGCTATAGGAACAACATACTTTGAGCTAGCGAGCTACACGCCGAAAAATGTCAAGTTTTGAAGAAAATTTGAATCGTGCAACAAGGCAGGCCTGCTCGGTTCTTCAGGGGAATGATTGTAAAGATTTACAAAGAGTATGTTTAGGGCGTTTCCTCTCTAACTGGGACGTTTTGGGAGCGATTGGTGGGATTGCTGTGGACGAAGTACACACAGAGATACACTGGTAAGAGCCAATGAGGTTCAACCATGTATCAGCTAATTTAAATAGCTCACGTTACTGGATTGTGTCAACAGCTAACTTCATTTAACCCTTGTGTTGTCTTCCCGTCCACCATGAACTTGTTGTCCTTCTGGGTCAAAATTAAAAATGAACTTTCTTTGGCGCTTTTTTGGCGCTTTTGTGGCTTTTTTAGATAAAAAAGGCAGAAATGATGTAATATTTTGACTAATAGTTAAGATCAGAGGATGTTGAGTAGATTACAGACCAATTTATGTCAAAGTTTGACATAAAATTACTATAAAATAGAGTAAAACAACCAAAATTCAATGGAAGTATTAATTTGACCTGCGAAAAATGTTGTATGGGTTCCATACAACGTACATGCATGCATCAATTTTATTTCGGGGCGATTTGATTTTGGTTCTTCTATCGCAAAATGCATCTGTGGTGTAGTCAGACCTTACTGCACAGCGCTGTGGTGTAGCAAAAAAACAACACAAGAAGACAGGGTCGTCTACCAAAGAAACTGACACTGAAAAAGTTCCTCCATCTCTTTTTTTAAGGCAGAAATCTGACCACGATCTTGTGCTAATCTACAGAGTATATCTGTAGTAGATTTAATCTGTCCTATGGAAGGGGATCAGGGCCACACGTGAACAATGTACGTATGTATGTAAAAGACAGAATTCTGAGAAAAAAAACTCTGACCTCTGAGTTCAAACTTATGTATTATGTATCATTTTTCACATGTGGCCCTAATCGTCTTCCGTATTGAGTGCTTGTGTTTGTGTTAAAACTGATTGATTACGCTGATTGCAGCCATCTGAGTGAGTGCCTATTCTCTGCTTGCATTTTTTGCCAAATGAAGACCAAAGATGGGAGATTTCTTTTGTTTCGGCCCACTTTCTTACTCATCACCGTGACCTTTCTTTCTGGCACTCAGGCAAACCTCTAAAGTTCTTCCCATGAAATGCTCAGCTCTGATATTTACCGGTAGCGAAGTGTGTGGGATGTTTGACATCCGAGGAATGGAGTGGGAGAAGAGAATCCATCATATTCTTCATACATTTGCTTTGTGTCTTTTGCTGGCTGAAGAACAGAAGCTCGCAGGCGAAGTTAATCTCTCCGGCGTCAGTGTGTGAAAAGCTCAGAGCTGAAACTACATTTACATTGCCACGTTTTGGGTTTTTAAGCGGAGTTTTGAGCCAAAAGTGATCTCTGTGCACACAAAGTGTTTTTAGCTCCAGTAGAAGAACTAATTTGCGTTTAAACTGACACGCCCAATACCTCATTTCTCATCAACATTCTGGTATACTGGGCATAAACAGGAGGCAGCGTGGAGACTCCGCCCGCTGCTGATAGTTGCCATGGTAACATTAGTAGCTTTAGTCTCGAGAGGATGAGATGCCATGACCCAATCGGGAGGAGAAAAGTTGGCATCAGTGTCTGTGTTGCCAAATCAGGGGGAATGAGAGGGGGAAACGCCAGAGCAGGGGGAATGAAAGGGGGAAACACCAGAGTATGGGGAATGAGAGGGGGAGACGTAGGCTCCGTCCGGAGCTTAGCACCGCCCAAGACAATTGGGATTGGTTTAAAGAAATGCCAATAAACCAGAGCACGTTTTTCTCCCATCCTGGAATGCTGTGTGGACTAGCCAGACCTTCCTCAAGTACTTACACACACACACACACACACACACACACACACACACACATCTTCAGATTCCTCCACCGTAACAAATAAGCTTTAAATCGTCTCCGGAGCAGCAGAGGATCGCAGGAGTAGGAAGCGTTATTTATCCTCCTGATTTGTGATCTCTCCGCTGCTGACAGGACGGCAGAAAAATTGCTCCCACTTCAAACAGCTCCGACGCCGAGTCGCTGACCGGCAAATTGTTTCTTATTTCTCTCCTCCTTGTCTAAAGTCAAACTGACGTTGAGTCTCAAGACCAGACTGTGGACTAATACGGAGTTTCATTCCAACCCGAGACATCCACCAGTTTAAAAAAACTTTATCTGAAAGTTATCATCCCTTAAATCATATACATAAGCACATAAATTGTGTGCAAGGTTAAATCTGCAGGCGGATGGATGCGAACCGAGACCCCCGTTCTTAAGCGGAACAGAGTTTGTTTGTTCGATCCGCACCAGAGTTCGGATGAGCCTTCACACCGGCCCAAACGAACGAAGTAACTATCTCTAGATTCAAAATTAAAAAAAAAAAAAAAACACTATTTATTTATACAAGGTTTTAATCTGGGACTAATTCTGTTGCATTTTCAACAGAGTGCAGGTGGATTTATTGGAGAAGAAAGGTCAAAGACTTTAGGATTTCCCATGAGGATATCTCACTCTGAGTCAGACTGCCTTCAACACTGGACTCTCTATGTTATATCACAATGATTTGCATGATTGTGATTATGATTAGCAATGCAAAACAAGATGAAAGGTGCATCCGAGATCATGTGCAGCTCACTGCCTGATAACTCTTCCCCCAAACAAATTGCTAACAAGCTCGCTGCACCAGCCACACCAGCTGGTTTAATGAGCGGGTGATGTTCAGCTGTGTGAGTGTGCAGTATAAATAGGAGCCGAGGTTTTTCGGAGGCTGCTGCTGTAAGTAAGTACAGGGTGGGAGGCTGTTAGGTCCGAGGTCCAGACGCTTGCGTGAAAGGGAAACGACTGGCAGGGCTAGAGTCGAGCTGCCCGTCTTCGTGGGAGGGAGAAACACACAACTTATCCTCATTTAGTCTGAAACAAGCAAACAAATCTGTCAGTAGGTTGATGTCAGTTCCCTTGTTCCTACACTGTCAACTCATTCTTGCTCCCATCGCGTCAAAGAGCGATGCTTGGTCAGTGCCTTTGGCGTCTGTTATTGACCCAAAAAAGTCTCCTTTAGCATCCTATTTAAATGCGCTTGGTCAGGACTTTTGGTGTCACTTTTTGACGCTATGGTTTGGGACTCTTGGTGTCACTTTTTGACGCTCTGGATCGGGACTCTTGGTGTCACTTTTTGACGCTCTGGTTCGGGACTCTTGGTGTAATTTTTTGACGCTCTGGTTCGGGACTCTTGGTGTCACTTTTTGACGCTCTGGGTCGGGACTCTTGGTGTCACTTTTTGACGCTCTGGGTCGGACATATGTTTAACTGGCATGCGGCACAAGAAGTTAAGGGAGCATCAAAATGATTACAATTCATACTGAAGGGATCATGAATGTCCTTCAGATAATAGTTTAGATATTTCAGCCGTAGAGCAAAGTGGAGGACTGACCTAATTTTACCTAAGGGCTTACAATTCAACAACTGAATATCCTCCGAGAGCATACTTCCTGTGTACAACAAAGAAGTGAACATGTACTTCATCAAAGACATTAGTCAGAGCTTTTTTATAAAGCAGAACTTAATCCAAAAAAAAAAAAGAAACAAACAGCAGTGACTAACATGTTTGGACTATTCTCTCTCCAGCAGAGTCGGACTATAACATTAAAAGCAGAGTTTTAATACCTGATTTTTTTAGATGTTACGAATATACCTGTTTATTATTTCTTTAAGGATTTAAAGTCTTGTTTTTGATATTTTCAACTTTCTGCCGCCTAATCCTGTAAACGGTGACTAATCGAAAGGCCATGAGAACACGAGCTCAGAGGGACTCATCGGCTCATAGATATCTGACACAGGACAGTAAAAAAGACCAATCAGACACTATCATTACAGTTTTCGCAGCACTTTTCACTTTTTTATAAAACAAATAGACACTTTTTTTAGGGTCAGAGAAAGTGAAATAAGGTTAATTGACTGCACTGATGACATAGAAAGATGCTGAAGACAGAAAAGTATCGGACTTTATTAGGCTTGCTGTGAGAAAAATAAGAATTCAAGGCTGCGTTCGGACTTGGTTATTATGTAATGTGAACACCATATCCCTATTGTTAATGTAAGATTGTTTGCACATTTTTGAAGACACAGACAAATTACAAACATCAGCTGATAAGAACAGAACGGGAAGGAACATGCACAAAATTATTGTTCACACAGAGACATTTCCAAGGGTTTTTACGGTAGCCAGTAATTTACTGTAATTCAAATTTACAGTACCTAACCGTATATACCTTTTTACAGTAACACTTAGTTATTAATAATTGTTTTTTTTAAATAATTAAAATAAGACAAAGCTTATCGGCGCCAAATTAAATACAGTAACTTACTTCAATTTTTTTAAAATACAGTAAATCTCTGGATACAGTGTTGACGTCAGCCAAAATCCCCATAATGCATTTGAAACTTTTCACCGTAAATTTACAGTAATATACTGGCAGCAGCTTCGCCAGTACACTACTGTTTATTTACAGTATGCATACTGTTTTTAAAGTTTAAGGTATTTTACTGTAAATAGACAGTTTCTTACTGTATTATTTGAATTTACAGTAATATACAGTGTAATTCCCACCTTTTCCTTTATTTTCCCAAGACGCATTGGAGTTAACATTTAATACTTTGCAGAGTCGCTGTAATATTATTTTCTCCCAGAATGCATTGCCATTTACAGTATGATCCTGTACAACAGTCGGATAGTGTGAGATTTTAGCTGTAAGGGTCCAAAGTTTGCACGTGGAACTCATGCCTTATGCTTGTAACTTCAAGGACCCACACGCCAATAGGAAATTTGTGTGCATCTGTCGCTCAGACTTTTGCGAAACCTCAGTGTTGAAAACATTCCTCCGCAAATTTGAATACACATGCACAAAAAATAAGACTGGACGTGCTCAATTCACTTAAATGCAGCATGGTGGCCCAATGGTTAGCACTGTGGCCTCACAGCATGAAGGTTCTGGGTTCGAATCCAGGTCATTCTGGGCCTTTCTGTGTGGAGTTTGTTGCTCTGGTTCCCCCCACCATCAAAAAACATGTACTAGGTTCTCCAGTCAGTGCCCTTGATCAAGGCACTGGCTCGGATCTGGAGTTGGTCCCCCGGGCGCTGTAAATGGCTGCCCACTGCTCCCTTGAGGGATGAGTTAAATGCAGAGAATGAAATTCGCTACATGTACGTATGTGTATGTGACAATAAAGTACCTTTACCTTTAAATACTTACAAAGCTTTGAAGGCTAGGTGCTGGATCCTAAAAGTCAATATTCATAAATAAAGCTAGGACAGTACTCCAATGTGGAGTTTATTGCCACACAACGGATGTTTCAGGCAGCGCTCTTCCACAGCGTCTGCACGCAATTACAAACACTACTCCAGACACACAGGTGGGTTTGATTATAGAACTAATAATGCACAGGTGGAGTAAATCATCTACAACTAGCACATCAATCCCAACGGAGGGAGCCACGACCAATCCAGATCAGGCTTAGTAGACACAAATAAAAATGTAAACCAAAACACAAATAAACAGGGGCCCTACTAAAACCTAACTCAAACTACATTACATTTTGATTTGTGTTTACTAAGCCTGATCTGGATTGGGATGTCTCCCTCCGTTGGGATTGATATGCTATACTGTAGTTGTCGATGATTTACTCCACCTGTGCAGAATTGGTTCTATAATCAAACCCACCTGTGTGTGTGGAGTAGTGTTTGTAATTGCCTGTGCAGACGCTGAGGAAGGGTGCTTCCCAAAATGTCCGTTGTGTGGCAATAAACTCTCAAATTGCACATGCAAAAATAATTCCACAGCAACCAAACTTTTTTTTTTTTTTTTTTTTTTACAAGCTCAAAAAAATAATGACACTTATTTGATCCCATAGAAAGAAACACTTTCCTGCACAAACGCCTCATAAAAAGTGTGAGATGCTGCATCATTTATTGGCAAATTAATCTGCAGTAAAAAATGTTTTTTAAAAAGTCAGTGAGAGTCTGATTCCTTTATTGCTGCAGTTTTGAAGTTGAAACTGAGGCAGGAAAGAGCTGCTGTCCTGGTTCTGGTAAGTGATTAACGCTGTTAAAAAACAAACTAAAAGAAAACAGGTAAACCATATAATACAAAGGTCCATTTTCAAAGATTACAGAGCTGTTTTCATTAAGGCCCAGACACACAGAGCCGACGGCCAAACGTCGGCAGAAAAGGCAGTTGGACTGATCAGTCTCCCCCGAGTTGGTCAAAAAGTGCCTCGGAACACACCGAAGCGACGAGGCGTAATACGTCTCCATAACAGCAGGCAGCGCTAATCTGTATTGTCGCCCAAAAATGAAAACCGGCAGCTGATTGGACGAACGCGTCACGTGGGTCTTGTTTCTCCGGAAATTCAAAGACAGACTGTCATGGCGGCTTGTTCAGAATACGATCTCATGTTGTACTAAAATAGTTCACCGAAACGTGTTTCTGAAAACATTTTAAGAGAGAAATAGGCCGTGCAGTTGCTGAATCTGTCTTCATTTCAGATCGACAAAGTTTAAAAGATTTTCGTCAGATTTTGAGAGACTCTAGTCACGCTCATCCCGCTCCCCGTTTCCGGGTTAGCACTCTACTAATCAGATTGGTCATTTGAGTCCGACTGCCGGCAGTGCCCGCCCCGCCGATTATACATGTCAAATCGGCCAAAACGAAGGCCAATGGCCTCTCGGACAGACGACGGCACGGAACACGAGTCACTGACCTCGCCAGACTGTCCAACGGCCGATTATCTGCTCTGTTACTCCGGGCCTTTAAAGGAAAGTGCTGTGATTGTTGGGTTAAAAACCACGAGACTCCAATTTAAGTGATTTTCTCAGTTTAAACTTAATACTGTACAAACGCTAATGACGCTCTTTTAAAGCAACATTATGTAACTTTTCCCGCTTCGGTCCCCCTACAGGTTGTCTCTTTGGAACTACAGCTGCAGCTGAAAGTTACATAGTGTTGCTTTAGGCTTCTGTTGGAGGAACAAACATACAAAACTAAGGCGGCTTTTCATAATTCCTTGAACATTTTGAAAGATGCAAGAAATCCCCAAATTAACAACCAGCCCTGTTTTTCTTCAAAAAAACCCTGATTCAACGATACTGTGCCTCGAAGCACGTCACGCACCGGCCCGTTTGCGGTGATAGACTAACATTTTAGTATTGACAACACTTGGTGCTAAATGGATGTCTAATGGTCTAATAAACTCACCACAAACAAAAGGTCCTTTGTGGGAATCACATCAAGGGCCAGACGTGTATAGTTTACTGACATGCTTTTATGTTTTCGAAAAAGTAAAATACCCGTGACTGTATTATTGCTGGTTGCATATAGGCTTCCAGTGGTGGAATGTAACTAAGTACATTTACTCCAGTACTGTACTTAAGTCCAGATGTTGAGGTACTTGTACTTTACTTGAGTCTTTTTCTTTTCATGCCACTTTCTACTTCTACTCCGCTACATTTCAGAGAGAAATATTGTACTTTTTACTCCACTACATTCATCTGTTACAGCTTTAGTTACTAGTTACTTTACACATTAAGATTTTGGACAAACAACAGATTTTTTTTTTTTTATTATAAATTAAACTACCCAACAATATACAGGGTTAGAGTTAGACTACTTTTACTTTTAATACTTTAGGCTCAAAGTTGGCAAATTTGCCAAATTCTGCTTTAAGTGTCGCTTATTTGCAGTTTGAAAAACAGTTTATCAGTTTTTGGTTTGGCACACAACTAGGTGGGCCAAAATGTATTGTGAAACTAATTACCCACTGCTACAGTGGTGTAGTCTAATGTATTGTAGTGGGTATACTGTACGTATATATATTGGCCTATATATATGGGCCAGAATCTGCCTTTGGGGGAAGGGGGTAAGCATATAATAGTTGGGGGTCTGGGTGTCCTCCCCCAGGGAAGTTTTGAGCGTCAGCAACTTCATTTTTGTTGCATTTGGATACGCTTTAATGCACCAATTTATGGTGGAAATACCTTCATTTAGCCTATGCGAAGAAAAAGAACACAGATGACAATTCAAAATAGATCAAAAATATAATAGAAAGTATGTTATTGCGTGTCATTAAGTGGGTATATGGAAATCCTGGAGCTTTCTTAGTGGGTATACTGCGTATACCTGCGTATCATGTAGACTACATCACTGCACTGCTAGTACCAGCTCTACTCGGCTCGACTTGACTCGGCTCTCGATGCCCATTCCTACTAGTGGGACCATGCGTAGTTTTGGTTTCTAAGGCTACATTTACACTGCTGCGTTTCGGTTTAAAAAAAAGAATATATTTTGCTATGTCTCCCCCCCCTCATTCCCCCTGCTCTGGCGTTCCCCCTTCTCTCATTACCCCTGATCTGCTCTGGCGTTTCCCCCTCTCATTCCCCCTGCTCTGGTGTTTCCCCCTCTCATTCCCCCTGCTCTGGCATTCCCCCGTCTCTCATTCCCCCTGCTCTGGCGTTCCCCCTTCTCTCATTCCCCCTGCTCTGGCGTTTCCCCCTCTCATTCCCCCTGCTCTGGTGTTTCCCCCTCTCATTCCCCCTGCTCTGGTGTTTCCCCCTCTCTCATTCCCCCCTGCTCTGGCGTTTCCCCCTCTCATTCCCCCCTGCTCTGGCGTTTCCCCCTCTCATTCCCCCTGCTCTGGCGTTTCCAAGCCCCTAAACCGGAGACATTTGGAAACACTTCTGACCCGTTTTGGTTTGGAATCTGCGGGGTTGTGTTGCAGTCTCAACGGCCGCAAACGGAGACCTTTGGCAACACCGACACTGACGCCAACGTTTCTCCACCTGATTGGGTCTTATCGGTCATGCGACTAAGTTACCAATGTTACCCTGGCAACTACAAGCAACGGGCGGAGTGTACATGCTGCCTCCTGTTAATGCCGTGTTAGTTTAAACAGAGATTAGTTCTTCTACTGGAGCTAAAAAACACTTGCATGCATGGAGATCGCTTTCGGCTCAAAACGCCGCTTAAAAACCAAAACGTAGCGATGTAAATGTAGCCTAAAAGAGGGTGAAATACGATTAAAGAATCAAAAACCACGTATAGCTACAAGCACAAACAGATCATTCCAGTAATGAAAAGCACTTTTAAATTCCTAACTTCCACATTTGATGGCTACAAACCAACCGCTCTCCCTCTGAAAAAAAGCCCCAACTTGCATTCAAACTCGCCAACATCTGCCACCAATTTACCAGAACACGCCTGTCCCCGGATACGACTATTGAGTGTCTCCTCCGGCCGCTGCTTTCACCACTAACCAAGGCTGAAGGATGAGCCGCAGGTCCGAGCCCTTCCAGACCTTCCAGACCTGACATGGAAAATAACATGACTGCAGCAGGCTTGTAATTTGGAGTGGCTGTGACCTTTAATCATATCTTGATCTACATCCTCTATCCCTGCATCTGTCGGTGGCCCGGTGCTAATTTGAGACGCGGCATGTCTGAAAGGCTTCAACCTGATCGCAGCCCCGTCCGTGTTTTGGTGCAGTCAGCGCTGGAAGAAGTATTCAAGATCCTTTAATTCAGTAAAAGTACTAATACCACACTGCTAGCTTGAATGTTGTGTGATTCAGTGCACAAAAAAAATGAATGAAAACACCTTAAAATGGCTCAAATCTATTCCATGTACCAATTTGATCGCAAAACAGCACGTGACAACATTACTTTACATTAGTTTTTTATTCACTTTAAAGCCGTTGGATCTAAACACACGTTCACCGGCTTTATTCACATGTATGTTTATAGCAAATTTCAGATAATTTGATTGACAAGTGGATGGAAACATAAGCTGCTGACGTCGGTCTGGCTTCGCAGTCAACATATATGAGGAGTTAAGTGTCCAATAATTATAAATACAACGGGATTATTCACTTGGATTTCAATTGCGGCGTTTCTGTTGCTCTTTGCTCTCCTCGGCTATGCTTTGTTGACCTTTGACCTCCTCTGCTTTGGGGTAAGAGCAGCAGGAAGCGAGCGTTATGTGCGAGCTTATTGAAACCAGAAAAGGAGAACAGAAAACAGAATAGAAAAGGTCAAATGCTGAGATACTGAAGACACAGTTTCGTCTGCAAGTTGAACCGCTTTTGCGTTATCATACCGCATTTAAGATCTCGCACACAAGAAAAGTCTTTTCAAATGGAAAGATTCTATGAATTTGTATGCGTTGTAGGTTGTTAATAAAGTTAGTCAAAGTGATCATCAGTGTGCTGGATTTTTGTTTTTTTGGATTTTTGGGGGGCATCATCTGAAGCACAATTAGCCGTTGAACCGGGGCTTAATTTGGTTACATTTACAACTCATTGCAGTGAAATTCAATAAAGCACATTGCATTAATATCCATGACAAATATTGATTAGATTTCTATCTGGTGTTGGATTCGGTACATTTATCATCATTTATATCATTTATCTAAATGTAGGCTGGACTTCCTTGGCTCTAAGAAGGGTCCAACCATAGAAATAAAAGCCTGCTGAATTTTAAATCGTATCACTATGGCACTCGCACTAATGAGTCCTAAATATTCCATTTGTTAGGACAGAATTAGGCAAAACTGCATTCAAATATTATGCTCCATATAAGTGGAATAGCCTTCTATAATGTTGTCACACACTTAGAATAATAATCTGAGCTTTTTAGTGGCAAATAAAGTACTTTACGTGGACTAAATTGACGATGCACATTTGCCCAAAAGGGTTACATTGCAGCCTGGCCTGTGGCTGCCGGTTACAGCGTCCACGCTAAATACTGGACCAATGTCAGAGATTGTTGTTCCAGTCAGTCACTTACACACAAAAACATAAGAAAATAGTGTCCAAGTTGAACAAAAAAATGGTATTTACCCTTTAATGAAGAAGGCATGTATAGATGATGCATGCATTCATGCAGCATTGTGTAGCCGAGAGCTGACAAATGGGGGACCAGAAAGTTAACAAGTTGTAGTCAGAATTTTGGGAGTGCGTTTACTGCTGTGTAAATGCCACCTCTGCATGTCGCAATAAAACGCTGCAGCAGCCTGCGGTGGCACAGTGGAAAATAACCAACATACCACAGCTCTTCAGCCTGTTTAGGTGCTGCCAAATATACAAACCGCTGGAGTTTAGTGATGACTAATGTTGAGGAACAACGGCTGTTGGCTTCCTAGCCTCCTCTGTTCTCTGTCCTTGAAAGGGTAATTTTGGTTTTTTTCTCAACCTGGACCTGGACTCTATTTTCCTATGTTTTTGTGTCTAAGTGACTGATGGGAACAACAATCTTTGACGTTGGTCCAGTATTGAGCGAGATCGCTGCAGTCGGCAGTCAGCGAAAACAAGCTGCAGTGTAAGTTAATTGGGGCAACTGCGCACTTTCAATTTTCGTCCACTAAAAGTTCTGTTTTTGCCCCTGACAGACTCAGATCATTATTCGGAGTGTCTGACAATATTATGGAAATGATCCCTACAGAGATAGAGCTTTTTTTAAAGAGTAAAATCCTCTTTGTTTATCCAGAAACAGCTCTGAGATCACTATAGCTGAACCCACCAGACTCCATTTAAAAAACACTTTTAGCAAGTGTAGAGCCAACATATTTTCACATGTAAATCAGTAAACTATGTATTTATTTCAACCAAAACTAGAGTTGTGATGGTTGGAAAAGTGGAAAGACGACCCAAAACGGCTTTTCATAGTTTTATTTTGTGTCTGTATACTTTGAATGAAGTGTATTTTACGATGCTAAAATTATTTACATGGAGTCTGGTGGGGATAAGCAAACGCAATTTCGCGGATGCTTTTATGTTTAAAAAAAGGATCTTATACTTTAACAGAAAGGTCGACCTCCTTAGAAATCCTTTCCATAATGTTGTCAGACACTTAGAATAGTAATCTGAGCCTGTCAGCGGCAAAACAAGCACTTTTGTGAACGTAAATTGAAGATGCACAATTGCCCTATTAACTTACATTGCAGCGATCTCTCTCAATACTGGAGCAATGTCAAAGATTGTTGTTCCGATCAGTCACTTAGACACAAAAACATAGGAAAATAGAGGTTGAAAAAACTTCTGCAAGTTCAGATCAGAGAAAAAAACTAAAAAAAAAACTACTGATTTCGTAATCATGATGTCATATTTCAGTTATAAGCACTATCATTTGTTTTAATTGCCAGCTATAAATCATTTTGTGGAACGTCTCAATTGAGAGCAACAACTGCTCGGCTCCATTAGCGCCCCGGAGATCACAAAGCTGTTCAATTTGAGCTTTTCGAGGCACCGATCAACCTGTCATCTTTCTCACAATCATACATACTTAAAGAAAGCAAAAGAGCCGAGCTGCAGACACAGAAAAAGCCGCGGCTCCTTTAAAAAAACAGCGTCTCGTAAAAGCAAAAAGTGAGCGAGCGCGGCTGCCAGACGCCGCCGGTCCGAGCCAAGCGGTGTTAAAACAGGGGTGTATTTTAAACAAAGGTTGCATTTTAACAAGGCCAGAGGGCGGCATAAATCACAGATAGCTGTTGACTTGTAACTTGCGGTGTTTTAGCGTTAAACACTATGTGTGTTATGGCAACACAGAGGCCAACAGTTCCCCCTTTTAGGAACTGGTTTATATGCAAAAGCAGGCACAAATGTTTGTTAAAAATAATGACATATTATAGCCGTGGTTTCTAGGGGTTGTGCCCCTGAAATGTAAAACTTAAAACAGTTAATTTCTTGCATTCTGGTGATTTTTTATGCAACAACTTATGGTGAAAAGGTCTTTATTTATGTTAAAGTGGCCATATTATGCTCATTTTCAGGTTCATAATTGTATTTTGAGGTTGTACCAGAATAGGTTTACATGGTTTAATTTTCAAAAAACACCATCTTTTTTGTTGTACTGCACATTGCTGCAGCTCCTCTTTTCACCCTGTGTGTTCAGGTCTCTGTTTTAGCTACAGAGTGAGACCTCTCACTGCTGTAACATCTTTGTTGTCAGTCGCACATGCTCAGTAGCTAGGTAAGGATTACATCAGCTAGCTAGCTGTTTCTCCAACTTCGGCCTGTGCAAGGCAGGATTAGCCGGGGGACTTCTTCTAAACGAGGGCGCACTTCCAACTTTGTGTGGAATACCTGCAGAACAGGGACATGGAAGGAGTTCTTTTGTAGATGATGGTGAACTAGTGTGTGTTGTAGCAGTGTTTTGCCATTCAGAACGAGCTAGCACGGTTAGCCACCTCGTTTAAGGCTAGTGACGTAGAAAGCCGTGCAGATTTTGAACAGCTCACCCGGAGACTGAAGGCAGGACACATTCAGAAACCGTATCTCACTCAGAACAGCATGGATGGTTTTTTTTCTCCAAGTTTGTATGCGTGTGGAAGCAGGTGTTTTTTTTTTTGTTTTTTTTTTAGGACTCATGTTCATCTCAACACCAAATCTGAGAAAGAGATTTGAGGGAATTTCAAAAAGCGAACGTCAGTGTTTCAGCTTTAGCGCCAAATTATCTCTTCACACATCGCTCTGAGACAGATTTTGAGGGAGGGGGAGGGTCACTATACGGACAGCTGAGATTGTTCTGAACATTTTGATATGAAACACACGGGGATCGGTTATATGCAAATACCTTAACCTTTGTGTGTTCAATGGTGTTTTAAGCCCCCAACATCTCCTTCCAGGCAGCGCTGCGACCGTTGACATCAAGGCACCTTACCCTAACCTTAACCCTAACCTTAACCCTAACCCTAACCATAACCATAACCATAACCATAACCATTGCCTAATCCTAGTGCCTTCCAGGCAGCGCTGCCTGGAAGGAGACGTTGGGGGCTTAAAACACAGAGAAACCCCTCGTGTTGTCTTCCCGTCGACCGTGCAACTTTTAGTTTTTGGATCCACCTCCTCAAGACCACCATACCCACAGGATTAAACAATATATAACTTCCCCATATGTACACCCCTTCTCCTCAATTGTTGCCTCAAAACCACCCCCGTATCCCCATTGATAAATTAGCCAAAACTCAGCCCCCACAAAAGGACCACCCTTTCCCCCCCTATTTATTCTACTGCCAGATAGATGTGTTTGCATGACTTTTTACTGGCCTTTTTAACTCAGCACTTATTTATTTTTTTATCCCTTTTGGATGTTTGCATGCATATAATTGGATACTTTTGTTCTTATATTACATTACTATGCAGGACTTTAGCACTTATCTTAACCTTTCTTTTAGACCTTAAGCTACTTCTTCATCCTATATTACTTATTTATGTTGTTTCTCTACGTCTCTCCTCTATACTTACTTTTTCTCATGTTATACAAAAGCTGTCAATTTCTGCTTTTGTTGTTAGTTCTTTGTGTAAAACAATGAAAATGAAATGTCTTCATGCTGTCACTGCAGCACAAAGCAGCTCTGAACCTCTTGGTTTTGAACTTCAAAAAAAAAAAAAAAAACAGCTTCTCATCATTATTTCCATCCAGAAGAATTCTCCAATGCGTGACAGTTCATATTTACAACCATGGTTTTGGAAGTCATGCAGAGCGTTACACAACCTGAACCGCCACGACGAGAATTCGTCACCGATGGGAGGATTTTTTTTTTTTTCTCCAGTTTATACTTTTCATAACGCGCAGATGTTGAATGTTTGTGTGAATTTCGGTTCCTGCGCGTGCTGGAGCAAGTTCCTTCACCGAGAACAAAAAACACACAGTGATACATCACGCTGACACAGGCTGCATCGAATACAATGAACAATACAGGGATCCTTCAAATTCATATATATATATATATATATATATACATATATGGGCCAGATTTTGAGCGTCAAAGACTTCATTTCCTGCATTCTGATACACTTTTATGCACCAATTTACTGTGGAAATACATTTATTTAGACTATGCAAAGATTTAAAAAACAAAACAACACAGATGACAATTCTAAATATGTCAAAAATATAATGGAAACTATGTCGTCGCGTGTCACTGAGCATTTTTAAGTGGGTATATGAAAATCCTGGAGCTTTCTTAGTGGGTATACTGCGTACACCTGCGTGTCACGTAGACTACACCACTTGCGTCACCTCACACTGACAAGAGCGTAGGAGGACACCTCGGTGACTGACTGTCAACTGGCCCGAAACATTGGATAAATATGTACAGTACGTGCACCTTGGCTGCTGCTTCATGGTGTAATATATACACACTGGTGCCAGAACAGGTAGAGTGAAGCAACAGGGGGGAACGAAAACCTTCACCTGGAGAAAAGCACCCATGCTAGAGTGACAAAATGATGTGTATTTGTCCTGGGAAAATGATCACCGGCTTTACTGTATAAACAGTAGTGTGTCCTCTAAAATAATTCAATTACTGTACTAAAGTCTTAGGCGTAATCTGGGGGGTTGTGGTTACAACAGAGATGTTCACAAGTCATTTTTTAAAGTCCAAGTTGAGTCTCAAGTCTTTTGAGTCCAAGTCAAGTCTCAAGTCTCTGGCCATCTGATCTGTCCCTAACACTGTATTTTTAAATCTTATGAATTCAAAGCATGTCCTGTAGCTACCATCCATACAGTACAGTATCAAAATCAGTTGTAGGATAACTTTATGGGGTCTACTGCAATACAAATCTGAAGAAAACACAAATTAAGAACTCAATTTCATAACTGTATTTTTCAACATTTTGGTATCTGCACCAAAGAATACATGTAAGTCTGTGTTACTAACTGGCTGTAAAGCCCAACCTCATCATGCATTACATTTGTCAGTGTTCAAAGTGTGAGGGAAACATCTGTGTTGAAAGTTAATACACATTCCATTACATGTCATTTAGCTGACGCTTTAATCCAAAGCGACTTAAAGTTGCTATATATCAGAGGTTGCACGCCTCTGGAGCAACTAGGGGTTAAGTGTCTTGCTCAAGAACACACTGGTTGATGTATCACAGTGGGAATCTAACCCAGATCTCCCACACCAAAGGCATGTGTCATATCCACTGCGCCATCATCACCACCAACCATGGTGCAAACATGAGAGAACTGATACTTTCCGTATTGCTATTTAAACACAACCTGGTGAAATATTAACCTCAGTCTGTCACATCATGTGGATACAACTATTAAGACACAATGTGCCTGTTCCCAGCATTAGCACAACACTTTGCAATGGTTAGCTTGTTACCTGTGACGATATATGCTAAATGTAACGTCTCTTTCACATTAGCATTACTGCCACTGTTTACGAAGTAATTGAAAGCCAAACTAAAATAGAAATACATGCCGCGTGTCAGTCAGTACATCCCGACCCAGAGCGTCTAAAAGTGACGTCAAGAGTTCTCAACGCTAAAGGAGACTTTTAGCATCAATAACAAACGCCAAAAGCACGTATAGGCGTCCGTATTTTACGCGAATAAGGGAGAGTGAGAATGTGTTGGACTTTGAGTCCCAGTTCAGGGCCTGGATCCCCCGAGGGGACCAGAGCAGGGGGAATGAGAGGAGGAAACACCAGAGCAGGGGGAATGAGAGGGGGGAACGCCAGAGCAGGGGGAATGAGAGGGGGGAGATTTGAGTTTTCATAATAGCTATTGATAACACACACACACACACACACACACACACACACACACACACACACACACACACACACACACACCATATCTTCTTGAACTACTGCAAAACTGTACTGATTTTATTACAATATTTGTAAGTTAAATTAAAAGTATTACTACTACAGTATGTCTCATCATTATTATTTTAAATATTGTAAAAAATATAAATCACTTTTTTTTGTATTCCAACAAAATAAATAAACAACTATTTAATTTAAATGCCGTAATTTGATAGAATGACAATGAACACAACCTCCTTAAGGTCTCCCCGGTTGGAATGCTGCTTTCTAGTCATTCCTTCGTCTGCCGTGTCAGTTTCAGTTGGCCCACATTCGGTCCACCTTAAATATTTCTGCCCTCGCGTTTACAGTTTGGGTACACCGCGACGGGAACGCGCGGCTGCTACAAGGCAGCAGCAGCAGCAGCAGCAGGCAGCAGTCCTGTCAAATCACAACAGGGGTAACGCACAGGCGGAGGACGTACATGAAAATCCTCCGAGGACTTTTTTTTGACGTCTAAAAGTCACGGTATTTGCGTTGTATCGGTGTGGAAATACTCAAACGTCTGGATTATGAAGAGTTGTTACAGTTAGCCGACGTCTTGCGGGCGTTTGAACCAACTAATGTACAGAAAAAGTACATTTTCTTCCGCTCAGAGACGTTAACGTCAGACGCAAACCAACCGAGGACTACTAGCTAGCTAACGTTAAGGGGATTTTACCGTCTCATATTTTTTTATACTTTTTATTTTGTATTTTTTTTTCAAGAAGTAGTGGTCCACAGATTTGGGAGCTGCTAACGTGTACATAAATAACCAGGATATAACCACTTTTCTTTTCTTTTTTAACCCCATTTTGTTTGAATTCACCATGCTGTCGAACACGACGCTTTACGCTGCGAAGAAACGGAAGAAGCCGGTTCAGAAAATGTAAGTAAAACAATCATAAACATACATAAATCCCTGAAAGTGTTCCTATAATACCGCATAGTGTGCCTGGGCTACATAAGACGCGTGTATACAATGGCTGTATTGTACTTTCTGACCTTATATCTATATAATAGGCTACTCTTGATATTCCTTAAGGTACTCTGAGGGAGTCTGGTGTAACGTTACTGTCTGTTTGTAATACAATACTACAATTACACACACGTTGCTTGTGCTTCAGTTGTTAATTTATTTATTATTAACGTAGCATATGTCCCTACAAACACCATGCATTACTGACGTTGTGATGCTATTATTGCAGTCAAATCTGTTTAGAACTATGTGTTACTTTATTCCTAAAGCATTCATACACATTATATACACCAGACACGGTTCTTCTTTAGGTGGTTACAGCTGTGCAAACATCTCCAGAGAGTCAGTCAGTATGCACACACACAGCCTGTGTTACATGCTAATATGAGTGTAGTTATAAGTTGTACTCCGTGTTTGCAATAGTAGCAACATTGTTCTGAATCCATGAAAGCCATAAAGTCTATTTTCCCTGCTTTGGTTTATGCAATGTTGGCCAGCTCCACCGAGATAATGTGGAGTGCTGAAGTCCAACAACAGTGCAGGTCTACCCAGCATGGAAAATAAAGGAAACTGTAGCTCCAGTATCATTTTAATCTAATTATAGCATACAGGGTTCAACGGGAAGGTTTTTTTTTTTTTTTTTTTTACTTGTGCAAGTGAAAAAAAATTCTACTTTCCCAAAGTAAATTTTACTGGCCCCTATACAAATATATATATATATATATATATATATATATATATATATATATATTTTTTTTTAATAAAACTCCAAACAAAGTTTGAAAAAAACATTGAAAAAAATGTCAAACTTAAAAAAAAAACAACAAAGAAAATAAACGTCAAAAGTGTAGAAAAAAACAGAAAAAAGTGTTGTAAAAAGCGATGAAAAAACAACAAAAACAAAAATGTCAAAAGGCATCGATAAAAATTCAAACTTAAAGACAAGCGTAAAAAAAAACATTTTAAAAAACGTCAAAAGTGTAGAAGAAAACAGAAAAGTGTCTAAAAAAGTGTAGAGAAAATGATTTATGTAAATAAAATCAGAAACACACACACACACACACACACACACACACAGACACATCATCACTGAATTTGATTAGGCGAAAACAGTGGACACGGTCAAATCCCTGCATCAGTAACGACGTTGTAACACCTTCTTATGAGTCTATTTCTGATCACAGTGAATGTATACTTCGACGTGCATCTTCTTTTTCTCCTGGATTCCCCCTCGAGAACCCCTGGAGGGCCCTTTATACTAGGCCTGCACGATATTGGAAAAAACTGACATTACAATATTGCAAAAAATATTTTTACAAGATGACATAAATAGCTCTATTTGAAAATAACAAACCATTCTCTCGACTACTGCCGGGATTTTGTAGGGGAGCGCATCTACGTAGAAAATAAAAATGAAAAAGGAACTTTTCTAATGTCAACCATTCTTTGTTGAACACAGCGCTGTGACTGCTCTTCTGAAGAGATTTTGGAGAGGGGACATTAGGTAGTTAAACACGCTGGTTGACTCACATGACACCACTGTATTCATATAATACTGTCAATCCAGGCTAAAGTGAATGATATTAATGATGCATGCATGTTGCTTCCTCTGAATTTGTGGTCGACTAGCGGGGCCTGCTTTGGTTGTTCGATCATTGATCGACATTGATTGTGACTGGTGGTTGGCTGTGCATGCAGAGCCTGCATGTCACACACTAGCAACACGCTGTGTATCCAAGAGCACTTCAATCAGTGTCAGTGTTTCCCACAGGTTGGGAATTTACTTGTGTGTGTGTGTGTGTGTGGGGCGCAGGATGTGATGGCGCTGTGCGTAATGGCTGGGTTTAGTAATAATGGGTTCGGTTATAAACTAGTCAAACGAAGGGGAAAACAAATGACTACATAACATTATGAGATCATTTACAGGGCTCCAGACTAACTTTTTGCCTTGGTTGCACCGGTGCGCCTAAGGACCAGCAGAATGTGGACAAGGTGCAGTATGTTCTGAAAAACATACACAACACATTAAACCTTGGGATGTACAAGCTGTCAAAGCCGTCTTATATATCAAAGTTGACATTGACATTGATATCATTAAAAAAAGAACCCAGTAAAACCTTGTACTCTGAACAGTATGGCTCTCTGGTTAACACCAGCTCCCAAAGGCTGAGGTAGGTCTTGTCCCTGAACATCCTAGCGATTAACAGCCTCAGGCCCACAAACTCTTCTTTTGCAGCTCAGTGTCGACACCATTTCTGGTACTGACATGGATTAAACAGCCAATCAGTGTTTAAATTAACAGGATTGCTACCAGCACACATGCTGTGTGTTTGTCCACCATGCTACCTTGTGAGGACAGGGGAGAAGTGATCCAAGAGGAATGCAAGGTCATCAGCACCACGGTCCACCGACTCCTCTCGGTCTTCAGGCCAGCTGTCATAATTGAAGCTGTTGAAGCATTTGACAGCCTTGGTTGTGGCAGATTTGGCATCATCCTCTCCTATTGGAAGGATAAAGACAAATCTTAATAAATGAGTAACAGGATTTCTGATTTGTCAATGTGTTCATAAGACAGAGTACACTTGCCTAGGAGGCTACAGAATCTTGCTTTCAAATGTTTGACAGTGGATTTGATTGTTGCCTCCATTGCTCTTTGAAGTTTAGTGTTAGCAGTACCATCTTCTGCCAGCTTAGACACTTCCCTTTGAGTGTAACGGTCTGTGTGTGACATAAAGCATAAACACACATTGTGAGTTTGATATTATACATATTTGGTTTTTTAGAGTATTTCCTATATCGAAAACAAAACCATGAATGTACCTGGAATTTGTAGATTGGCATTTCACCGTGAACCTGCTCATCCTGCTGCCTCTTCTGCAGCTTAAGGTCTGCCAGGAACTGGGACAGTCTGCTGCCAGGCTTAGGTCTTGCAGCCATCACCTCTGTGGTCACCAGCAGATTTCCAAGAGCACAAACTGCCTGTTCAGACATATCAAGCACTTTTACAAATACAGCTCAAGCTAATAACAAATATAAGTTGAAATGATATCCCATTCATCTCCCTTACCTGAGGTAGGATGGTCTCATTTTTCTGAAGTAGGAGACTAAACTTGGTTATTCCAGCAAAAACATCAGCCAGAAAGTGACAAAAAGCCACAGAAGTGCCATCTTCTATTGATTTCTTGACCTGTATCATACAACCACAGCAACTATTCAGATACAACATGGATAAACTAAATTCTGCGGGGGAAAATAACTGAAGTTATTAAGTTAAAGTGGCACTAATTTAATGAATTCCCTGTGGAAATCCACTGACCTTTGTGGCTCGGCCTGCAACATCTGCACTGGCAGAGGGACCCTGCCAAATGGTCCATATGACAGTGGACTGCAGTGAACTGGCCTTGATGGCCATTCTGTCTGGGTCTGAGGAAGGTCTCCAGGGCCCTGGAGACATGTGGAAGCCATCGTGTTCCTTTAACCCCACCAGGGACTAACACATCCACTCCCAGGTCCTCTCCAATGGCCTTCAGCTCCCTCATTGATTTGGGACTAAAATGATAGGTCTCTCCACACCAAATGTAGCATATCATACACTTGACGGATCATTGCATTGTCCTTCTGGACCGCCAACATGGCCAATTTCAATCTGTAAAGATACATCTCAATTAATTTACATATAGATACCTCTTTATAAGAAAATATATATAACTCCCCCTTTGCTACCAAGATTAACTGCAGCACCATCAGCCCCCCAGAGCAACTGTTTTTTCAAGCCAGTCTCCACACTGATCCCCAAGCGCAGCAAACGCTTTCTTTGTGGCGGCATAGATTCCTAATAAACAAAGAAAAATGATAATGCTTTATAATGTCACTATAGCTTGCCAGGTCAATACTTTTAATGTGATCAAGGCTTACTTAAATTTGTATTTATGATTTTTTTAATAATATTTTAGGCCTATACAATTTTCTTAAGATTTGTATTTCATATATCATGCTATATTGTGGGTAGGTTCGTTCGTGGAGAGGCAGCGGATGCGAGGACGTTAGGTGCACCAGTGCGACCTAGGAATTTTTTTAGTTGCACCCTTACAAAAAAACGACTTACATATTAAACAACTTAGACTAAAAGTAAAGATGATACAGATGAAAATAGGCTGCACGATATGAGGAAAATATGCGATATGCCCATAGTTGAATATCGCGATAATGATATAACTTGTGATAAATAAACAGATATCACAATGTAGCCTACTCAGTTCTGCCTTTCTGCTGCTTTCAGTATTTTGCTAAAATGCAACAAATTGCTCGGTAGATTTTAAACAAATGACCAAAAAAAGTGTAGCCATAATGTGGTTTGTCAATGAAATCATTTTATTTTCTTTTTTTTCTAAATGTTAAGGGTTCAGTAGATAAAATACCTGTAATATTGTGCTATGATCCATACAGAAAGTGACATGTTATTATTAATCTCAACACTGTTTCCTCCTAACTCCGGTTAAATCATATACAGTAAGAACAAGGGCTATCTAAAGTTAATTCTTGTTCATTTTTTTAGTGCAAGTTGTCATCTAGTTAGTGATGTGGATCAGAAATAACACAGTAAACACAAATAGACAGTCTGTCTAAATGCTGAATGTAGTGAAGAGTCAATATACAGTTAGTGCAAATATTTGTCTACAGTCATGTGAAAAAATTAGGACACCCATGCTAAAGTTGACTAAAAAGAGGAATAAAATAATCATATTTTGCAAATTGATCTTAATGCCTTAATTAAAAAAATGAGGAAAAATCCAATCTTTAAGGACACCAATTTTCTTTGTGAATGAATAATGTATCGTAAATAAATAAATGTTCTTCCTTAAAATACAGGGAGCATAAGTCAGTACACCACTATGTTAAATTCCCATAGAGGCAGGCAGATTTTTATTTTGAAAGGCCAGTTATTTCATGGATCCAGGATACTATGCATCCTGATAAAGTTCCCTTGGCCTTTGGAATTAAAATAGTAATAGTAAGTAAATAATCATCACATCCCCTTCACCATACCTAGAGATTGGCATGGCGTACTTTCCATAAAATCATCTCTCAATGCAAATCAAACCAGCTATTAGGCTAACCGACATAAAACCATGCCAATCTCTAGGTATGGTGAAGGGGATGTGATGATGTGGGGCTATTTTAATTCCAAAGGCCAAGGGAACTTTATCAGGATGCATAGTATCCTGGATCCATGAAATAACTTATTTGAATAACCTTTCAAAATAAAAATCTGCCTGCCTCTATGGGAATTTAACATAGGGGTGTACTGACTTATGCTCCCTGTATTTTAAGGAAGAACATTTATTTATTTACAATACATTTTTCATTCACAAAGAAAATTGGTGTCCTTAAAGATTGGATTTTTCCTCATTTTTTTAATTAAGGCATTAAGATCAATTTCCAAAAGATGATTTTTTCATTCCTCTTTTTAGTCAACTTTAGCATGGGTGTCCTAATTTTTTCACATGACTGTAGGTAGTGAAGTAGATCAGTAATAACAGCATACATGAAAAGACTAAAGTCTATGTGAATGATAAATGCTGAGATGAGGTAGAGAGTCAATTTACAGTTTGTGCAAAGTGTGGACTAGATAGTGATCAATCGTAGCACAATATACATGAATAGACAGAACTATCTAAATGCTGAAATGTAGTAGATATCCATCTATCCATCCATCCATCTATCCCTATATCCATCCATCCATCCATCCATCTATCCATCTATCCATCTATCCATCTATCCATCTATCTATCTACCTATCTCACCATGCTGAAGTGGGTTTTCCTCAACCCTCCATGGTGCTGTAAAGAATCCCTTCAGAACATAGGAGCTGCTCTGAGCCGTCTCCCTCACTCCCATTTCCCCAGTTTGTGTTTTTTTTATAGCTTTAACAAGCCAGGCGGGAGTGTTAACTGCTCCACAGAGCAGAGAACCACAGTCAGAACCCTGCCAGAACCGCGGTTTCGGTGTGTGTGTGGTACTACCTGCATTAATCATAATCAGGACATGGAGCGAGAGCTCTCTCACGCAATGTTTCCACGAGGGAGGGAGAGAGGATGGCGTAATCTGAGACTCGTTGGGTTTTTTCTCCTCCTTCTCCGACTGCCCCAACATACTTTTTTCCTGTCTTTCCTTCTGTCTCGCTGGGTGTTTTTTTTTTTTTTTTTTGGGGGGGGGGGTTGTTTCTTTCCTCCCTCAACACACATTAACATAGTTCTGTGTCACGCAAACGCTTACATAACATTGCCTTGTTCGCTCGCCTTTGGTTTTTTAAGGAAAAGTTGCTCTCAGGCAGTTTATCTTTCTTTCTTTTTTTTTTGTTTGGGAAATGGTGAGTGTGTAAGTGAGTGAGTGTGTCCGTCTGTGTGTGTGTGTGTGTGTGTGTGTGTGTGTGTGTGTAAGAGAGTGAGAGAGAGACAGTTTAACCCACAGACAGGTCTAGAGGCAGCGTGACAGCAGTCTACCCTGAGGCAGTTTACCTTCACGTTTACACTGAGTTGTAAAGTAGAACATTTCAATTCATGGTGATTTCTCTCTCTCTCTACCCCTCAAAGTCTCGGTCTTGGCTCGGTCTCTACCCCTCAAAGTCTCGGTCTTGTCTCGGTCTCTACCCCTCAAAGTCTCAGTCTTGTCTCTCTCTCTACCCCTCAAAGTCTCGGTCTTGTCTCTCTCTCTACCCCTCAAAGTCTCGGTCTTGTCTCTCTCTCTACCCCTCAAAGTCTCGGTCTTGTCTCTCTCTCTACCCCTCAAAGTCTCGGTCTTGTCTCTCTCTCTACCCCTCAAAGTCTCGGTCTTGTCTCGGTCTCGATACCCTCTGGTCTTGGTTAAGGGGGTTCTTGACTACAACACTGGTCCCTTGTATGGAACAAAAGATGGATTTATTTATGGTTTTGAAGTGCTGCAGAGTTGAGGAACTTCATGAAAATACATAAAAGAATCAAACGATTCAGCATTTTTCACAGTGGTCTCTTATAAATGACAGTAAAATGTGCAACAGGCATGCACTTGGGATTGTGTATATATTCAGCGTCGGTAGATGAATTCAAGTGCCAGAACGTGGAGCGACCAGATCAAACTCACCAGGAAAGAAAACGGTCAGATGTCAGATTTGTTCTGTTTTGGCCAGAGGTCATGCTGATGTACAGCTGACCGGATGTTTTGCTTGTGACTGACATGTGATGGACATCAGTCTTCTGCAGCTTTCACTTCCCAGACATCTTATTTATGGAACTTTAATTTCATTTTCATCCAAACTAAAATGTCAAAGGCTTGAATGAAAAGTAGCATTTGCCCCCATTTTCTTTTCTTTTTTAGAATATTTTTTTGGAGCATTTTGGCATTAATGGATAGGACAGTTGCAGGCAGGAAAGTGGGGAGAGAGAGGGGGGATCAAATGTATCGGCCCAAACGCTCAGCTATCGGCAGCTTCAATCCTGAAATATCGGCTCTGATATTGACTTTCTGAGCATGATATCGGTGGACTTCTGATCCTTTTTTTTTTTCTTCCTGTGTCATAACTCGATGCAGTGGAACAAACGCTTGCGTTGTATTTAGTTTCTTTTGTTTCGCAAAGGTGCCGTTGCCCTTTACAGAGACAAAGTGCCTTTGTGTGATCGCAGGGGAGTGTTTTCTCAAGTCCAACACCTTCCAGGGCAGATTTTGTAGATAGAACGAGAAGCATCAACAATGGTCGTTCATTGTTCTCGCAGGGAGTTGTGCCGTCAGGAATGCGGCGATAGCTATCTAGCCTCGATTTTAGATATGTTCTGGAGTATTATTGGAAGCAGATGTCTTCTTTACAGGAGGGAAAGGGAAGGAGGGCCTCATCACATTTTACACATACATACATTTACAGTGTCGGGCATTCAGCTCACAACCTTTCCCCTCAGAGACTTCATGCTTTTAGCAGCTGGGGGAAAAAAAATGGTCATCGACATCAACAACAGAGTGATTCAAAATGTGAACTCATACATTTGAAAGTAACTACAGTTTGTATATTACTTTGAAACTCCATGCCAGTCCACCTTGGGCAATTTTTCTAAACACACTGGTTGTTATGTTTAGTCTGGAATTGATATGTTTCACAGTACAGTTCAGGCCTGTTATTTTTAGAGGCATTTTTTGAGTGCAGTCCAGGCTATGTTCACTTAGCCTGGACTGAAGCTGAAGCTGCCAGCGTCTGGTTCACATTATAATCCTGTGAAGTAAACCATGTTTTATTTTTTTTTTTTTTAAAAAAGGCCGACTTTCTTGCTGCAGCTCGGAGCGTCTTCAAAAGTTCAACTTTTCTGAAAAAAAAACGCACTACGTCAAGCGCTTTTTTGACAGCCGATCAAAGACAAGCGGAGTAGCCAGACCTGTCGTTTCCATGACAACAAGAAAAAATGGAGTCGGAGCACAGCGAGTTATATGATATGACCGGGAGTGCTCTCCGTACAGGGAACTCACTTTGTTTTATCTAACGTTAGCACCTCTCTCTCTCTCTGTTCTTTCTCTAGCTCGCTCCACCACTTTGTTTTATCTAACGTTAGCACCTGTCTCTCTTTTTTTTTTTTTTTTTACTACAAAAGCGCCCTAGTCAACTTTATCTCGTCGTCAAAAAAAGACGGCAAGTGTGAACTTAGCCTAACCTGTGACATTGTTGCTGATTAAAAACCTCAGCCTCTGTCCTGCCAGTTCTTCGCATTCCTTTTTTCGCCAGACCGTTTTTTATATTTTTATCTAGATTTCACACGTTTTGCAGTCGGCTACTCTTACAGTCTAGACATGAGTCGTTCTGCCTACTCTACTGTTATTTTTAGAGCCATTTTGGCCCGTTAGCTAATCTCACAAAATGCTTTTGTCATGTCACATCTGATGAACATTAAGTTACGAGAGTGAGAAACACAAGGCATTGTGAGCTAACGTTACGTACCGAGTAACGTTAGCACAGGGGGAGTGACAGGCTGGAAATCGGAAGAAAGATGGGAAATAGTTTTAACATGACTTTAAATTCGACATCCACCGAGCCAAAAATGCTTATGTTATCATTAGTTAGCTCGTTCTTGTTTCCTAACTGCGTCAGTTTTGGAGCGTAGCTGGGAGCTTCATGGAGACAGCTAAAGTTAATGTTAGCTGCCCTACAGCTGTCAGAGTTAGCTTCCACTTCATATAATTACCTTCTAACAGCTGTATTCTCAGTAACGTGACAATCTGCAAGAAACAGGTTGCCTAAAAATCACTAAAATAGTAGTGGCAGCACCGTTTGGCTTAGTTATTAATGCCGTTAGCATTTTACCTAGTTTATGACAAGTCGTTTCGGCTGTGCTTTCTAACATGATGTCATTGTGCTAACCGAGCACCGTTAGCCTTTACAACAGAGCCGCTTCACTACACTTGTTAGATAATGTTTCATTCCAGAGTTCTCTGTTGAGTCGTGTTTGTCGCTGTGTGCTCGTGGTGGAAAATGAATGTAAACAGAGAGCGGCGTGTCAGAAATGCAATGCGTCGTGACGTAGGTCCCCTTCAAGGCCAGGCTGATGTTGGAAGTCCCTCTAGTGGACAGAACGTGTAACAACAACCACATGCTTATAGTAGTACTGACAATGTAAGCCTGAGTAGTGTAGTACATATTAATAACAGGCTGAATTTGAGCATCAAGTATTAGAATATAATTTGAATATTTAAAAAAATAACAAAATAAATTTGAATGGTATTATAGAGAAAGATTGACAGCTCTACTCTCCACCCCCGTCTACTTGCACTTACCAGCTGGTAGCACGCAGCTAAAGACACAGGGTAACGTTAGCTCACCGGTATACAGCCTGCAGCCGGATTTTTCCAGACGCCGTGGCCACTGCCGGAGACGGAGATGACGGAGAAACGACAGAACTGGAAAATCCTCCTGCTTCCCTGAAGCCACCGGTGTGGCAACATGTTGCCTTCCCCGAGAGTGAGTTGTGTAAACAAACAACGACGGTAAAGCATGCGGGCTCCGACAGCACTCCATGTCGCCTTCATTTGTGCCTCGCTAAACTAATGGTGCATTTAATTGCACTCAGAGAAACTCAAAGCCAGCGTTTCCCGTTCTCAACTTAACAAATTTATTTAAATATTCATAGTATACCAGTTATTTTTTGAAAAAATACACAAGAGCAGCGCTTCACATCAGCATGACTATGTCTTATATGACTTAAAAAGCTGGTTCGCCTGTTACTCCTGTTACACAATCGATATTTGGTGTTATTTTTGGCATAAAAAAAAAAAATCTGGCCTGGCGGGGGTTCCTGTTGTATTATAGGGGAAACACCGCAAATGGTTGAAAAGTACCCCTGTAAAGTACCGTTCCGTAGCTCTTATTGTGGCATTGCCCTCTCTGTTGAAATCAAATGTTGAAAAATGAAATCGGACTGTGGCACACGCACACACACACACACACACACACACACACACACACACACACACACACACACACACACACACACACACAGACAGACAGCGTCTCGGTTTGGCCTCACCTGACCTGAAAATCCCCAGGGGAGTCATCAGCAGGAACATCTGAACCTGATTTAGCTTGAGAGCCAGCCAACATGCAGCCGCTCTGTGTGCGACCGACCTGGAACTGGAAGCTCACAGGTTCCATTCCCACAACAACCAGACGCTCTGCCCGAAGTGCTCCCGAGCAAGACACTGAAACCAGGTCTGCAGGTCTACTTTGTCGTTTAATCGATTCATTTTTTGACAGAAAAAAGGCAAAATAGAGACAGATCATCCCCCAGATGTGGCGAAACTGGATTCTTAATATAATAAGATTGTAGTTTCAATTTCTTCAATCATGTACGCAGGAAATCTTCACATTTGAGGGGATGGAAATCTTTGAGATTTTCTTTCATTTTCAGTTGTTTAACCCAGGCCGATCACTTCAGCTTTGTTGTTTACATGTATGCATGAGTCACATGTCAGCAGGTTGCTAAAAGTGTGAGGGCTTTGCAGCTTTTTATCACTGATATTTTTCGACATCTTATGCCGAGCTTGGTGGCGCAGACTGAGTTCCAATATCACAATGTAATCCTGAGAGTCTCGCTAGAGTCGGGCAGTCGTTTGGTGTAATGTAGTCATAAAACTCAGTCCGAGTCAGTCTTTTTCCCGTCTGGACGTTCCGACAAAATCAAACGTGTGTCTAAGTTTAAAGTCTCGGTAGTGAAGTTAAATCACATGAACACTGACCCCGTTCTCAGCTGGCATTAGGGTTACGAGGGGCTCCACAGCTTCACACCTTCTCTGGGAAAAAGAAAAGCCCCTCTGTGCAACGAACGTCTGGTTTGAGTTACAGCAGAGAAGCCGCCAGCCGGGTTCAGCGCCGGTCACCGGAGTTCAGTTACAGCACCCGCTTTCTGCTGCCGCGCTCCATCTGATGGCAAACAGCCAGGGTTGGTGTAACTCTTAATACGGTTCCTTATCAAGCCAGTGCAACGCACAGGAGCGCTTTGTTTAATTCTATTTTTTAAGAACATTTTCTTTATCTGTATAGGACAGCTGAAGACATGAAGGGGGACAGAGAGGCGGAACGACATGCAGCAATGGGCCGCAGGTCGGAGTTGAACCCGCGGCCGCTGCGCCGAGGAGTGAACCTCCTTATATGGGTGCGCGCTCCACAAGGCGAGCTACCCAGGCGCCCAGGAGCGGTTTCTTTTTTAATAGCACATGCTGCTGTATTAAGGCAGATTGTGGATATTGCAGTAGGGCTGCACTATATATCGTTTATTTATCGTCATCGCGGTATAACCGACGCAATGAACACACCGCGAAATACTGCGACATATCGCGGAATACACTCAGAGATTTTTTGTGTTAGTTGAAAGAAAATATCAGCGGAAAACTGCACTTTAAAATGGAACTGTTTGTGATCAATTCAATATTAATTTTGTTCAATGAAATGATGTTGGAAATGAAGTTACAAGGACATACACACATACTCACACACATACGGACAATACAAGAAATATACTAGAAATAATAAATAAGATTAAAAAAAAATAAAATAAGCAAATATAAAAATGCCAGACAACTACTGAAAAAAAATACTTAAGAGGAATGAAAAGAATGTAGCCTACATGTACATACAAGTGTAGAATAAAATGTACAACCTACATACATAGTATATTTAACACAAGTAAACAGCGTGTAACATTTGAAGGCTGTTGTCGGTACGTCAGTTTCATGTTTTTGTGTAAATAAGTGTGTCCCTTTTGAATCTCGTTTAGGAAAGAGAGCTCTTCGTCACCTCTCACTCTGTCAACGTGTACGCTCAAAGTAGATCCTGCGTCCTGGCGGAACAGACAACAGGTGGGGTGATAATAAACAGGCCGCCGCTGACCCGGTTCCCATGGCAGCAGCGGATGGAGCAGATTTAGCTTGTTGCTCTGCTCTCCAGAGAGACGAGGTGGTTTCCACTCAGCAAAACCTTTTTAATGCTGCTAAGGGGCAAAAAACAAAAAACAAAGATTAAGGCTCCAAACGGAGCGTGGAAACTCACATCTCACACACTAAATATTACAGGATAGTTGTTTTCATCCTTTACTGTTATGTGACTGTTAGGATTTATGTTTATTTCGTGTATTTGATTGAGGAAGGTTGCAGTCTCCTCATTGCTCCTGTTTTCGTCTGCCGCCCAGATGCGCTTCATGTACGTCATGATTTATTATTTATGTAGTGTATTAACTGTATTACATTCTACATCAATGATGAGTACCGTATCGTTCAGTTGCAAGTGGATCAACATGAAAGGAATCTGCAATCACTCTGATAATTGATTCACACTTAAAACTGTACACTGGCACTGTGTGTGTGTGTGTGTGTGTGTGTGTGTGTGTGTGTGTGTGCGTGCGTGTGCGTGTGTCTGCATATGCCTGTATGTGTGCATGTGTGCGTGTGTGGGCCTGTGTGTGTGTGTGTGTGCGCGTGTGTGTGTGTGTGTGTGTGTGTGAGTGTGTCTATGTGTGTGTTTGTGCGTGTGTGAGCGTATGTCTGTGTGTGTGTGTTATGAATTGAATAACTTTGGATTTTGCTCTGATCTTTTAAAGATGATGGTTAGTTGCAGCCCTTTTAAAAAGTGCCGTAACGAACATAGAAGCGTGTGCGGTCTTCAGCGGCACATCTGTGTGTCATCTCGCTTCATCCCAGCTGCTGTTGCACTCCTTCACACACACACACACACACACACACACACACACACACACACACACACACACACACACACACACACACACATTTAGCCTCAAGCCTGTTTGTTATACTCGTCATTACCTTTCTGAATCTTAATCCCGAGCTCAAGCTTGGACTCTTAAGGCAGAGTTCAACATTAAGGGTTGCCCGATGGCCCGGGGCAACTAAAACGCCACGTCGGGCAAGTAAACATAACCCATTTCCTCGTTCAGGCATCATCATATCATAAATGACATTCTCTTGCCCCCGTCGGAGAATGCTCGTTGAATGATTTTTTGTACTTTTCTTTCCACTTTATTTCCCGATGGTTTTAACATTTCTTTTAAGGTTTTTTTTACGCTTTTTTGGTGTGTTTGTTTCTCAAAGTTTGACAGTTTTTTTATAACTTGGAGTTGCCACTTCTGACGTTTTCTTCAAAAAAACAAAAACAAAAACAAAAACACTGAATTTGAGTAGAAATCCTTTAAATTTAACCATATAGCCTTAGCAATAAAAAAACCTTAACGTTGAACCCTGTTAGGGAAACAGAGTAAAACTTTATAGACTTTGTAGACTCACATTATAGACACCAGTCCTATAATGCGAATGAGGAAATTTGAGAATTATTTCAGACGATGTATATTATGTTATATGTCGAGATATAGGTCTTGAATTTCACTCATAATGGTCTTAAAAAAGCCCTTAAAAAGTCCTAAATTTGACTTGGTGAAACCTGCAGAAACCCTGATGCCCGTCCTCATGTCAATAGGTCTTGGATCCTTCTTTGTTCCCGCGTTTTAACGTTGTCTTTTCTTTCCTGTATCGGCAGACCCAAACCCTCACCCCCCGATGGCGCCAAGTCCAACCCGTCCAAACGCCACCGCGACCGGCTCAACGGCGAGCTGGACAAGCTCACCAGCCTGCTGCCGTTCACCGAGGAGGTCCGGGCTCGGCTGGACAAGCTGTCGGTGCTCCGCCTCAGCGTCGGCTACCTGAAGGTCAAGAGCTTCTTCAACGGTGAGTGGGGTCCAAAACCGCCCGAAAGTCGGGCATCTTGTCTCTCGCGCTGCTCAGGCCGGCGCAGAATCGACCGCCTGCGATCTCCGCCCCCACAACGCATGCCCGACTCGCTCTGACGTCATGCACACGTAGGCATCACTAACCTCACGGGATCAAGGCGGCTGCAGGTTTTGAGATGCAGGCAGCGCAGTTGCTTTCCACTGACTGCCAGACCCAGGGGCATGATGGGAAACGCCTGCCTCTCAGCTGATCTAGCAGCTGGTTGGTTCAGAATCGACTCAACATGACGACGTTGAAATCAACTTTTTATTGCTGTTGAATTGGAGGGAATTGTAATTGCTTAAAGGCTTATTCTGTTAACATAATGCATGTTGTGTAGGGGTGGGGGGGATAAATCGATACAGCATAGTATCGCGATATTTTCCCTTGGCAATACTGCATCGATACACAGACGCCAAGTATGGATCTATTATTATTTAAGATTTTTTTGGGGCATTTTTAGGCCTTTATTTTCACAGGACAGATGAAGACATGAAAGGGGAGCTAGAGGGGGAACGACAGATGGACTGTAATGACATTGTATGATGTGAATGTTGTGGTCCCCCACTTAAAACACCATCGAGCCAACCAAACACACTGCAGTTAAAGCAAACTGTTTATTCTAAGCCTTTTTTTTTTTTTTTAAACCAGGTTTAGTTTCTTCGAGTGTCCTAAACAGGAGAGACGCATGGAAACAAACATCCTGCATACATGCAGTGTATTTAGCTGAGAGATACCAGTCTCAATGGGTGGCTCATACTGGAAGTGGATCATTTCTTAAAATGTGGTTAAAGGCCAAATGTCTAGACGGCACTAAAATTCTAACATTCAATCTCACGCGTCCGTTTTCTCACGTAACTTTAAAGTGATGCGGCCAGGTGTGCTCAAATGGCTCTGGGGTGTGCTGTCATGCTGATTTGAGCACGTTCGAAATGTCTTCTTGACCAATCCGATTGCCTGGTCGGATCTACTTAATAATAATCCAGTTTATTCCTGCGAGCTTCCTTGTATTGTTCCGCCGCCTCGCGTGAAAATAGCAGCCATTAGATCCAGACAGCCTGAGAGACTAGATTCCTATTTACAGTGAAGGCCGGTGTGTGTGTGCGTGTGTTTGCGCGTGGGTGTGTGCGTGTGTGTGTGTGTGTGTGTGTGTGATCGTCACCAGCTGAGAGGCTATATCAGTGCAGGACTGTGAAATTTGGCCCTTCTGGCTGGCCATATAGGCGGTGTGAAGTGAAAAGGAAAAGAGGCGAGGCCAGCAGTACACCTGCTCCGTGCTCTGGGTTGAAATGCTAATATGCACATGTGTGTTCAGACAGAAGTGTGTGGATGCGCATTAGGGAAATACCAGGGCTGCACAATATATGTTTTTATATACAAACACGTCGCGAAAGACATTTTCTTGTGTTCGTTGAAAGAAAACATCAGTGGAAAACTGCATTTTATAATGTAGCTGTCATTCTTTTTTTTTAGTGCTGGCTTTTCAGTGTTCAATTAAATCACGTTGGAAATGATTTCATTTAATTTGTTTTAAATTCAACAAGCAGTTTGTTGTATTTTAGCAGAATACTGAAAGCAGCCGAACCGATCTGTTTATTTATCGCAAGAAATGTCAAAGCTCACTAGACAGGAAGGAGGTGACATATTACCAATCCCCGTTCACTTTACAGGCTTCAATTTTTAGACTTTCATTGCCGGAATCAATAGGAGTTTTCATGCCGAAAAAGCAGGCTGCGAAGTAAGCCAGAAATCTCAGCCGCTGGCGAGTTATCAGTGAGTCATTGGCGCTGACTAACAACCTTATCCACCTCCTGCAGACATGTTATGGCCTACAGTAAAAAAAACAACAACATAAAAACAGGCTTACTGCCTCTTTAAAAAAGCCTATCTGTAGGCTTTTTTTTGGAGTGTGTTCCTAACTGCTCTCACCAAAACAAAGTCGCGTTTCAGTCTTCGTGCTCCAACGGCCTCGACCGGTTGCCAAAGGA
>NC_050196.1:737042-749542 GCF_008315115.2 Sander lucioperca | reverse complement strand
AAAGGTCTCAAAGAGGTTTTAAAGGTCTATCTCTGTAGGGATCCTTTCCATAATGTTGTCAGACACTTAGAATAATAATCTGAGTCTGTCAGTGTCAAAACAACTGCACTTTTAGTGGCGCACATTTGCCCCGTAGGGTTACATTGCAGCCCGGTCTGCTACTGCCGGTTACAGCGTTCACGCTAAATACTGGACCAATGTCAAAGATTGTTGTTCCCATCAGTCACTTACACACAAAAACATAGGAAAACAAAGGTAGTTACTCTTTAGGGCGACCAAAGTTTAAGAAGAAGAAAATAAGACAGACAGAATGATGTAAATGAGAGAAGGTTTCATCAGCAACGTTGACGTGGCTTCCCCAAATCTACAAGCCAAAATTTGATACATTTTTTTCCCAGGGACTTTCATATAATAACGGTCTAGTTGGTCTTTTTTTGTAGTCCCAAACCCAAAAGACAGTCCATTTTTAAAAGCTTTTCGCTGGTTAAATAAATGATAAAACAATCACTCGCTTATAATATTGTTGCAGTTGATTTTTTTCTGACAATCAATGAATTTGTTTCATCTCTTTTTGTTGTGGTTTCCCCCCACATTTTTCTTCAATAAATAGTTTAGATTTCTGCACCCGTTTTTTTTTTTCTGTAGATGTGAAAATAACAGACGAAAGAGTGAAACGGTTGAGCGGAATAGTCTTAAAACCCTCTCAGTTTTTTGTATTTAATTTTCTTTTTGCATGTCTTGTCTGTTTTGTCCTCGGAAAATGAGGAATGAGATTTATGTATGAAATTACATAACATTATTTTTTTGCAACAACACCACAAACACGACACAAAATACTCCTCCTCTGCATCCAGACAAGCCTGTATGCATGATTGTTCATCCAAAAAAGTTTGACAAAACTCCGACTCAAAAAGCGATGTTACAAAATTTCATTTCAGACATATATTTACTATTGTATTCATATTTAACCCTAAAGACTTTGGTAGACTCATTTCAAGCGCCGAAACAGTTCGTACAACACGTCATACGAAAGAATTTCAAAAAGCCAACGTCAACGTGTCAGCTTTAGCACCAAATTATCTCTTTACACACCGCTCTAGAAAAAATGTGGGCGTCACTATACGGAAAGCTGAGATTGTTGGGAACATTTTGATATGAAACGCACGGGGATCAGTCAACGCAAACACCCTAAAAAGGTGAATTTAAGAAGATATGTGAAAATGCCCTCAGACCTCAGAGGGTTAAGGATCTTTATCTCGGAAATGTTGGCATTTCGTAGATGATTCTCCACAAAGAAAGTAGACCATATATCGTTAAATCCTGTTGAGAGAACAGCGACAATGCAGGAAGTGGCTTTGGTATTCTTAGCCCTTGATCCTAGACTGAGCTTTTTCCAAACCTTGGCATCTGGGAAAATAGGCATGCAGAAGTACAACGTGTGGACAAACCCCAAATTTGGACCTTGATTCATAGCTTTTTTTTTTTTCTTCCTTTCGTTCTAAAAATGTCTTAACAATGGTCTAAAAACTGCATGTAGTGGCTGAGAAAGAAGCGCTGTATCTTCACCACATTTATCCAAAGCACAGACGTGTCCTTTGTTTGGTGGTAGCAGCGCTGCGCTCCGCGGCTGTGTGTGGCCTCCGTGCCGTCCAGACGCCGATGCCAGCGGGGGTTTCTCAATTAGATTATTCTTCATGAGGAATTTTGGGCAAAGCCACAAGAGCCCCGGAGCTGGGGAAAAAGCCTGGTGTCCGCTAACAAAGAGGTGCGTCCTCCACTGTTGTCTAAACACAGCCCAACTATCATGATAAAGACTTGTAAATGGAAAGAATATACAACCTAGACAACTGTTAGAGTACATAGGAGCTCAAAATAGATGGCGGTGTTTTCCCTAGGGGGGTGGGGGGGATTTTGTCGTCGTGGGTTTTTGCATCTCTTTGTAGCCGTGGTGTGTCTCATTTTCATATTCTTCTGGGTTGTTTTGGGACTCGGTGGTCATTTGGCATCTCTTTGTACTCCATTTGTGTCCCTTTGTGGTAGTGTTGCCTTCTCTTTTCCCCATTCTTTTGGAGCATTATTATTACCACATATGTGTCTAAGATGTTGGCAAATTTAGAGCAGACAATAGATAAAGAACACTCTAAAAGCTTAAAGACATAAATTGCTAAAATGAAAAGTCCAACTACAATCATTAGACTTTCATTTGGCTCAGGTGCTGCCCAAAACGGCTCGGGTGCTGCTCCTAATAATATACCTTATAATGGCGGGGAGAACCCTGCACGGATAGTATCCGAAAATATCCCAGAAACTCGTGCAACATCTTCATCCCAAACCTTAGCGCCGCCCAAGACCATTGGGATCGGTTTAAAGAAATGCAAACAACCCAGAAGTGGATGTGTGACGGGGCCAGACCTTTCTCCGCAGCGCGGTGGAGATACAGCTGGCAATGCGAGACCAGAAAAACGGTGACAAGAAAAACCTTAAAACGCCTCCAAGCATGGAAGAGATCAATTTACACATTTTTATTCTAAATCAGATTTTTTTTGTCTATGTTGCTGTAAAGATTTTAAAAATGTTTTTCACTCAACCAAATGTTGAGTCAATACACGCAGCTGTACGATAGCTTTGCATCAATAAAGCTGTGTGGAATTTGATTTAAAGCAGGAACTATCTTATCAAAGGATCAAATCTGACCCAGACACTCGATGCTAAGACCCGGCGGGCGGGGGGGGGTCCATTTGTCAAACATAAAGACATTCACAGTTTAAAAACAGACTGAGTGTCTGCGGCCTCGCTGAATCCCTCATTGTGATCGCGGCGTTGCCCAAACAGCACCAGTCAGAGTCTTGTCTGCAGGCGAATTTCCCAGCGTGCCTCTCAGTGAACAAAGGGCCGACCCGGGGAGTGTAAAGGCTCATGGGAAGGCCAGGCCGGGCGCGTCGCTGCAGCAGGATGTGGCTTAGAAAGGAACGCTCTGTGTCCTCCCGTCTTCTTCGTCCCCCGTCTCTCTCTCTCTCTCTCTCTCTCTCTCTCTCTCCGGGTTGCAGGACGGAGCCGACGGCGCCGATGGGAAATGCCCGGGGGTTCGATCCCATGGCCGACGCTCACAACACCACCATTGTGAAACACTGTGAACATTTTCTGAACCAGACCTCCCTTATCTTCAGACACAGCTCTGTTTTTTATCCTCAGGGGTTTTCTGTCTCTTCTTTCTTTGCCTCCATTTGACTAAAAAAGTTATTTTTAACATGCATAATAATAATAATAATAATAATAATTTAAAAAAGACTAAAGTGACTGACATTCAAAACAACTCCAAAGAGACACAAAATAACCACAAAGAGACACAAAATAACAGAAGAGACAAGAATGGCCAAAATAACTGAGGAAACAAAGTAACTAAAAGATGCCTTTAAGCTTAATACATTTAACCCAGCAAACCCCCAACCAAAAAAATAAACAGTCTCAAGTTCCCCGCTGGACAACGGAAACTTAACTTAGTAACGCCTCTTGCGCCTAATAGTCAATCTTTGATTTTTTTTTTTTCGGTGTTTACCGATGTCGGCTCCAGGGAATAACGGCCTGTAAGCTGGTTTCCTGGCGGAATCACTGAAGAATTGTGTAAAGCAGACGACTAAGGGCGTTGTCACACCGACAGCCTTCAGTTCGGTTGAACCGAACTAGAGTTTGTTTGCCCCGCTGGTGCGGTTCGTTTGGGCAGGTGAGAACGCGGCAATCAAACTCTGGTGCGCACCAAAAGCGGACCAAACAAGCGTACCGAGACCTGCTTGAAGAGGTGGTCTCGGTACGCTTTCAATCCAACTCCGGAGCGGTTCGTTTGTGGTGAGAACGCGATCCGTACTCGAACCGCACCAACTACACGTACTCCGCAAGTCTGAGCGGATGTCTCCTGTAGTCAGGTGTGTTTGGCAATCTGCGATGCAGCAGAGCAGCAAACTGTAGCAGCTTGCAGTGTTTCTATCACAGAAACGGACTGCGGTCAAGCTTCCCGTCCGTCACTCGTATCTCCGTGGTCAAACCAGCTGCCACTAAACATTGGAGACAGACGGCGGCAGAGCAGAGCCAAGTCTTGGTGACCAGAGCAGATGTCTCTTGCGAAACAATGTCTGATCATTCCACATTCCACTTTCATGTCCTCAGCTGTCCTGTCAAAAATAAAGGCCAAAATGCCCAAAAAACATTATCTTAAAAAAAAAGAAAAGAAAGATCAACCAAAAGGACACCAAAGCAACTCCAAAGAGATGTCAAAGAACCACAAAGAGATGCAAAACGGTTCCAAAGACGTAAAAACTGCCACCGAAAGATGCAAAAACAGCCACAAAAAGACATAAACTGAACCCAAAAGAGATGCAAAAAAACGACCACAAAGAGACACAATACACAAAAGACCCGAACCATACGCCGTTTGGTAATTTATGTGCACTGTACGTCTAAACATCTGTGTCTTTCATTGTCGATAGCTTTGGAAGGAATCTAAGTGAACTCAAAAGTAGTAAAAGCAAGAAGGTGCAGTACAACAAGAGCGGATAAGAGGAGAAAAAGAAGATGTGAATCTAGCTGTCGGTTTCATCACCAACGTGTAATTTAAAATGAAAGACAACACCGCGTCCTTTCCTCAGGCGTTTCAATTCTTTCTGCTGTGTCATTTGCGTGGGAAGATTTTGTTTACTTAGCCGACAATGGACGAAGAGAGATTTAGCACACCTGAGCGGCGGCGGTAATGACACGTGTCAAAGGGAAGGACGATGTTATATCGCAAAGAAATGAGAAAGCAGCCGCTGCACTGCCTGCTCTTGCAGAGACAAACATTAGAAATGCTTTATGTTAGGAGTCAACATGTTTGAGGGTCTTTCTCTCTCTGTGCCTTTTTTAAATCCCGGAGTGGATGGCTTTTTTGGAGTGAAGTCTTCATGCAGCTGTTGATGAGGCCCCGGCAGAGGAGATTTCTGGCTGCGGAGAGCGCTAATTTGTGGTCTTATAATAGCTCGGCTGAACTTCCCTCCTCGGCCGGGCCTCAGGAAACACACACACACACACACACACACACACACACACACACACACACACACACACACACACACACACACTCACATGCATGCATGTATACAGTGCAGACTTTTGCTTTGTTACATATTCAGTATTTTTTTTTCTTGCACACACACACACACACACACACACACACCCTTCCCCCCTCGTCCTCCATGCGTTTTCCAGATGTGTTTCCAGTCGGACCGTTCAGAGTACAGTGTTCCCAGCAGATTAAAGCTACCCGGGGTCCTTTGAGCTTCTTCTGGCTCCCAGCTTCACCTTTTAACCTGTCTCATGGTCTCAAGTCCAGTTACTTGTCCACGCTTTGTTGTTGGATAATGCTCAAAAAAAAGCCCCACAACTAGCTATAGGATTGGGCAATGAGAACCGGTTCCAACTTGGAATCGTTTCAAAAATTCCAATTTGAATCCGATCATCGGTTCCAAATTAAACAGGCGCAAGTTTTGGTTTTTTTCGTAGCGGCCGCCCTACTTCCAGGCGCTTGTTGTGTTGCAGCCGTGGACTATAGCTTTATTTTAAAGCATGAGGAATTCTAATTAATGACAACAGCACTGTTGTTGCATCCACGTGATACAAGCCTTCCGTGATCACACACACGTGGCTAGTAGCCAAGGAGGACACGGAGGATTTAAAAAAAAAACACGACGCACTCTTCAGAAGAGGTCATTATCTTCCCTCGAGTTTCTCTGGATTTCTAAACGCAGCCATGCTGAGAAATCTAGAGAGAGTTGTGCGGAGCTGATAGTCTTAATTAGCTTTGTAGCAAGTCATTTGGCAATGGCTTGAATGTTAACGGACGTTCATTAATATCAAAAAAAGTTCCGCACTAAAGCTTTACGTTGGAAAAGCCCGGTAAAACTGTAAACCACCATTGAATCAAAATAAAATGTCCCGCCCATCGCAGGTTCCTAGAACTCAAGGCAACTTGCTAAATTGCTTGTTTTATCCAATAAGCAGTCTGCAAAGAATCATTAGCTTATGAAATACAACAGAAAAGCAGCACAACGTCACATTTGGCAACCATTTGAGAACGTGTTTTTACCTGATAAATGACACAAACAATCACGTATCTGAATTGCTGTGGACTAAGTCAGCATGCAAGGGTTAAAAAGAGTGTAGAGCATGCCCAATAAGTGGGTCACAGTAGGCCTATATATCACCTTCATCTTTTTTTGTACCCTTTAAACCACCGTTTTAGATCAGACAATTAGAGCAGACAGTAGTTTGCAAGAGGCATGAAAAAAATTGAAATCAGTTACATATAATTCTGTGGAGCCAAACTGCAGGTAATACGTGATACCGTTTGTAAGATAGGAACGATGGGAGTGTCGTCGTTTCGTCGGTTTTGAACACGCTGTCCCTGCTGTGCCTGTACGTCTCCCTCTTCTGCTTTCTTTTCCTGCCGTTTGACTGGCAGCTCTGATACGAGGCGTGGACAGACACTAACCGGTGTTGTGGCGGAATAAAGGAAAAAAAGAATAACATATCAGCGGTTCGGGCTCCAAAACACGAGTAAGTCCTGCTGCATATGCACTGTTTTGGCAGGACTCCCGAGCCGCTAACCGCCACCAGGAAACAGATGCCTGGTTTAACTGTGTTCGGTGGGACCTGCCTGTGTCCTGGGGCAAAACGAGGCTAACTGAAGAGCTGCTGAAGAGAACCAAATCAAGGCAAAGGGAACAGTTTTTTTTCACAGGACTCATGCTGGTTATGGAACTCCTGGAATATTAGGGACGCTTAGAGATGCGTTATAGGTCAAAGAGCAGAGAAAACATGTCCCTGCCCATAAAACATAAGCAGATTTGGGAAAGTCATGACATAAACTTGATTATTGGGGGGGTTGTAACCCCCTCGCCCACGTAAATTATGCCTATACTGTAAAAAGTGCTTAGTTGTCTCAACTTAAAATAACGAGTGAACTAGTTGAACTGAATTATTTTGAGTTTTAACAACTCTTTCTGGATTGTGCGGCCAACGTAACGATAAGAGTTGAGGGCACAACAATAATTTGTCCCTCCAACTAATTCCCTACTAAATTTTTATAACAACAAATATTAAGTTTTCCCAACAACTATACTATGTCTTTACAACTTATTCCCAAGTTTTTATAACAACTAAATATCAACTTGCAATTAATAATAGTCACAACAATGCAATGTTTCAAGTCCCTTGGATAGAATTTAAATTTTTTTGTTGACACAACATGACATAACATCTATTGCTGACAAAAAAATAAAAGACCTTTTGTTTTTTTTACAGTGTAGGGACATTTAGAGATGACGTTTTAGAGATGCATTACAATTACTGCATTAATAATGTTTCCCCGTTCATAAACATGAGCAGATTTGGGGAAAGTCATGAAATAAACTGCCATGTTACCTCATTATCATGGGTTTGGCCCCACAATTATCTTTATTTAACCTTTGTGTTGTCTTCCCGTTGACAATGCAACGTTTTGTTTTTCTGGGTCAAAATTTAAAATCCAAACTTTTTTTTTTCCAACGTTGGTTTTTTCGACACTTTTGTAGCTTTTCGCCTTGTTTTTGTTTGTTTTTTTTTTTACAATTTTTTTTGTGACTTTTTCCAATGTCTTTGTCGATTTTATTCTGCACTCTTTTGAAGTTTTTGTTGTTTTTTCAACGCTCTATACATTTATTTCTTGAAATGCTATAAAATTGACTCAAACACCCAAATCCAATGAAAGTAGTGAACTGACCATTTATTTAACTTGTGGAGAGCGTTGTAGGGAACCATCCACGTTATTTGTTTTTTTGACAATTTGGTTGAAAGAAACAATAACTTCTGATATAGAAACTTTTTGAAAATGGGTCAAATCTGACCCCAGGACAACAGGAGGGTTAAATAAACTGATGCTCGGTTTTATTTTTGCATCTTCTTCATATTCTACAATAAAAACAGCCTATTTTTCATCAAAAATATGCATTTTTTGAGAGTCGATACCAAGGATTAGTCAATCGACAGACCTAATACTTATTTTTTATAATACTTCATACTTGTAGTAATAGACTTAATGGATTATTTGAAAATAATTGTTGGAAGACTACTGCAGTTGAGAGTTTTTGTAGTTTTGTTGTTGTCTCCAGTCGTGTAAGAGGCTCGAGACCGCAGCCACTTTCTTTCTTTTTTGTTGTCTTTGCGTATTTCAACGAAGAGGAAGAAGGATAGAGAAAAAGAGAGCGAACAGGTTTGTGTCAGTGGAGACTGAGAGTCAATATTTCTATTGGCAGGAGAGCCAAAGTCCAACAGAGAGACCTTTTGATAGACTGCTGCGACAAACCGGTTCTGTCAGCAGACGAGAACAGAATAGAAAAAGAAAAGAACTGGAAGAGAATGGAACAGAGAACACTTCAGGACGGAGCTTGAGCCAATCAGAGAGCAGAAGTGTTGTTGATACCAATGATGTAACGTCTTGGATTTGCTGTAATGAAGAGGAATGCCTTTGGTAACCCTTTGGAACTCTGCAATAGAAATGGTCCCTCGGTGCCTACGTTGGTATTCATTGCTCATTGTGATGTTTCTTGGAGTATCTTCATGTCCCTAAAATCAGTACAGTCTAAGCTAAAAGGGTGTGTAAGTCAATCAACCATAATAATTTAAAAAAGTATTAAAAAAGAGGAAAAAAAGAAAGAATCAGACGTGTTTTCATCAATTTTTACTAAATAAAAACACAAAACATATTGATCCAAAAGATTTCTAAATGGAGAAACATGAACAAAATATTCCTTTACACTCCAGAAGTTATTTGAACTCTGTACATTTCTTTGTTTTTGAGATATGCTTATTTTTATGTGCAGAGTGTAAAGGCCTTTTGATAGTTGCATCTGCAATAGGCAGTATGGTTCGCCAGCTGTTTTACACTGGACGCCACGTAAACGGATGACCTCATCTCGAGCGTACAATTTGACGGCGGGAAAGACTGAAGCATTAGCTTTTCTGTTATAAAAAAAAAAAAAAAGAACGCTCTAGCTGTAACGGTTATATTTTAGACAGATTTAAACAGGATCAAGTCAACAATGATCTCCCGCGGATCTGTAGCGGCCGTCCGCGGGATCTCCGTTCTCTAAGGGTTAAGGAGTGTTGTTGTGGAGTGAGTCCTGGAATCTGTCCTGGAAAGGTCCTGGAATAAGTCCTGGGATGTCTTCAGCCGGTCCAGTACGATAACATCGGACCTGCAGACCCTCTGCATGGAGGATCGCAGTCAAAACACAGCAGACGAGCGGTTCGTGTAGAAACCTGCCCAGGCATCTGGGGAAGACCAGAGTGTGTGTGTGTGATCAGACTTAGGCTACATTTCCATCGCTACGTTTTGGTTTAAAAATGAATATCTTCTGCTACGTTTCCCCCTCTCATTCCCCCTGCTCTGGCGTTTCCCCCTCTCATTCCCCCTGCTCTGGTGTTTCCCCCTCTCATTCCCCCTGCTCTGGTGTTTCCCCCCTCTCATTCCCCCTGCTCTGGTGTTTCCCCCTCTCATTCCCCCTGCTCTGGTGTTTCCCCCCTCTCATTCCCCCTGCTCTGGCGTTTCCCCCTCTCATTCCCCCTGCTCTGGTGTTTCCCCCTCTCATTCCCCCTGCTCTGGTGTTTCCCCCCTCTCATTCCCCCTGCTCTGGTGTTTCCCCCTCTCATTCCCCCTGCTCTGGTGTTTCCCCCCTCTCATTCCCCCTGCTCTGGTGTTTCCCCCTCTCATTCCCCCTGCTCTGGTGTTTCCCCCCTCTCATTCCCCCTGCTCTGGTGTTTCCCCCCTCTCATTCCCCCTGCTCTGGTGTTTCCCCCCTCTCATTCCCCCTGCTCTGGTGTTTCCCCCTCTCATTCCCCCTGCTCTGGTGTTTCCCCCTCTCATTCCCCCTGCTCTGGTGTTTCCCCCCTCTCATTCCCCCTGCTCTGGTGTTTCCCCCTCTCATTCCCCCTGCTCTGGTGTTTCCCCCCTCTCATTCCCCCTGCTCTGGTGTTTCCCCCCTCTCATTCTCCCTGCTCTGGCGTTTCCCAGCCCCTAAACTGGAGACATTTGGAAACACTTCTGACCCGTTTTGGTTGGTAATCTGGTAAAAAAAAAGGGGAAGGGGACTGAGTACCCAAGGCGCTCATGTGAGGAGGGCCCAAAATGATGCTAGAATGAATAGCTGTGGATGCGGGGAGGGGCCGATAGAAAATGCCTTTCTACAGGGCCCAGAATTTTGTGCTACGCCCCTGTCTATGGCTACGTTCAGACTGCACGCAAATCTGATTGGTTTCCTAACGGAGTAGCGGAGTAGAAGTAGAAAGTGGAATGAAAAGAAAAAGACTCAAGTAAAGTACAAGTACCTCAACATTTGGTACTTAGTTACATTCCACCACTGGCAGTCTGAAAAGACCTAAACTTGTCTCATTCCAACAATAACCGGATACTTTTTGTTCATAACAAGCGGTTTCAAGAATCCATCTGAGTACATGTACACGGTAACTACTGTACATTCCCTTTAGGAAACACCTCCTTCACATCCTGCGCAGTGCGGCTCTCTGGCAACACGCCAGACGTCGCTAATCAATCGCACATGTCCGACTCTTTTCATCACAGCATCCTACTATCCTATCAGTGACATCATCGGTTACCAGTAGGCGCACTTTTGTTTGTTTTTTTTGCGTGCCGTGCTGTTGTTTTCTCTGTGACTCCCACAAAAAAACTGGCAAACAATGACTCAACGGCGTGTCTTTCATCTGTGTGACTCAACTCTTACTCAGGTTTTATTTACCCAGAATCCACAGCACCAAGTGCATTTTTTAATGTCCAAAAACCTGCAAAGAAAACTCCAAAAAAAACCTGACAGTACAGGTCCACATTGTTTTAGTAAATAACTGGGTGTTTGGTGTTTTAAGCCCCCAACTATATATATATATATATATATATATATATATATATATATATATACGCCACTAACACTTACCACTAGTTTTACACTTGTTTTTGAAATTCATGGTCAATAAACCTCATTTATATGAAATGATATCTACATTTTGAGTAAAAAAAAAAAAGCTGAAATTATGAATAATTTTGTAATCATTAATTTGACCTGCAAAGAAAGTTGTATGGAACCATCCATGTTATTTTTGGGCAGTTTGGTTGAAAGAAACCCAAATTTCTGATACTAGCACAGTGCCCGTTCAAAATGGGCCTGTTTGGAACGGGCCTATTGCTTGGCCTCCTGTATTACTGCTTGAAGCACTCTCCAGAACCATTGTACCCCAAAATTACTTTTTTAATTAGAGAGAGAGAGAGAGAGAGAGAGAGAGAGAGAGAGAGAGAGAGAGAGAGAGATAGGTGGAAGTTCAAGAGAGTTTTTGTTCAACTACATTTTAGTGTTGTCTTTTTCCGTCAACGATCCTTAACGAATGTCACACTTCAGCAGAGGCGTTCATATCCATCCAGGTTTAGTGGCTTGACGGTTAACGTTGAAGTATGGATTTGATTCACGGAGGTATTTTGCCGACGGTATTGTTATTAGCGTTATACGTTAGCAGTACACTTGAGCAGCCGGATATGGGCGATATGGAGAAAATCAAACAGCACGATATTTTTGACCAAATACGTCAATGTCGATACTGCAACAATATTGTAGTGTTGACTATTGGTGCGTTCACAAAATATTTACACAATGACATTTTTGATAAATAATCATCTGTAATGTGGATATAATGACTAAGTGGGTAAAGGCAAATAGTAGAACAGTTACAACAGTCTGGTAGGTTGAGAAAATGACATAACTTTACTGTAATGCAGCCTTTAAAACCAGGAAAAGACATCACTTGTGCCATATTACGATATAAGACGATATCTAGTCTCATATCACGATATCGATTGCCCAGCTCTAGCGAGAAGGAAGACGCGGTGAAGAATTCAAGCTGGGCTTTTATTGTGAAGGCTAGAACTGCCTTTTTTTTAATTGAGTTTCCTCTTTGCAAAATGCTCTGATTGAATTTAAGCTGGACCTTTATTGTGAAGGGAAGAGCCAGCTTTATGGCAGCGCCTTTTTTCCCCTCAACCTTTATTGTTCGGTGGTTTATTTTAATTCACAGTTTATTAATATCCAATATCCAATATCCAACGCTGTCCAAACTGCTCCAAATTCCAAACCCCCAAGTTCATTGGATACCCAGAAAACCAAGTCTGAAGTGGATTGGATGAACGGTTCGTGAGATATTTCAAAGACAGACGCGCGCACACACACACACACACACACACACACGCACACGCACACGCACACGCACACGCACACACACACACACACACACATACATACAGAGGTTTCCTGATTTATTAGATAGATAGAAAGTTTGAAAACGGGTCAATTTTGACCTGAGGACGACGGTTAAAATCTGGCTGTTATGTTTTTGTTTTTCAGTCGTTCGCTCAGGTGAGTCCTACTGAACCTCGTCTA
>NC_050196.1:719542-732042 GCF_008315115.2 Sander lucioperca | reverse complement strand
GTTTAAGGAACCAGTATCGAAGTCATGGTATTGGTACCGGTACCGATATCGAACATTTTTGAAAGATACCCAGCCCTAGAGATATTGAAGTTGGAAGTGTGCTGGTGCTGCTGTTGAGGTTTCGGACACGCTGCATGTCTGGAGCTGCAGCGGTGCTGCCGTTTTAATGACAGGGAAGTGAGTTGAGTTAGATTTCTATGGTTGAAATTTACTGGCAGCGTCTCGGCCCCGCCTCTCTCCTTAACAGTATGAATGAGAGTTTACATAGGCAGCAAGGCAAGTATGTGTGGGTCATTAAGAGAAAGGAGAAGCTGCCAAAGTGCAGAAGGAAATAGATCTGCACTGCGATATCTTCCCCTAACAGCTTACCTTCTGTTATAGATTTAGGGAAGAAAAACCTAGTTATCTTGTTTGCTGTGCTACAGGAACTTGGCCTGACAAAATGAAATTTTCCCCAGTAACAATTTTTATTTGTAATTATAGACTTTGGAGACCAACATTTTAAACATTCAAGATTTCTTTTAAGACATTCACGAGTCATTTTCAGTACCACTTTAATGTGCAACAGTCCAGCGTTGGACACAAATATATATATATTTTTTTTTTCTTTTACTGCGTCATTCTTTTTCTGGAACAAATTACAAAAAACTTTCTTAAAATCGACTCTTGGACGATTTAGAGATCTGGTTTTAAACCTTGTAACCGCTTCACATAGTTGTACTTTCTTTTTTTTGCATCGTTCATTATCCAAATATAGTCATCAAATCATTTTCCAATTCAGAATGTTGTTAGGATAAGATAGGATAGACTTTAGTAATCCCACACTGGGGAAATTGTTGTCTTTCTCTATGTTTTTATAACTGTATTTTCTGTGTTATTGTTATGTTTTTGTCTTTGTGATTTGACTGGTGCCGGAGTGAAAAATAGGGGTAAGAGCAAGGGTAGATTATAGTAGATGCAACACTGGGTCAAAACAGAACACAACTGTCTTGGTTTTGATCGGCAACCCAATGGTTTATCTACCCACGTGTACGATATGTGGCTTCTTCCAACACTGTAAAAAGAGCTTAGTTGTATCAACTTAAAATAACGAGTGAACTAGTTGAACTGAATTATTTTGAGTTTTAGCAACTCTTTCTGAAGTGTGTGGCCAACGTAATGATGATAGTTGAGGGTACAACAATTATTTGTCCCTCCAACTTTGTCCCTCCAACAAGTTTTCATAACAACTTATATCAAGGTTTACTAACAACTATGCTAATTCTTTACAACTTATTTCCAATTTTTTTAACATCTATTATCAAGTTTTCCTACCAACTATGCTAAGTCTTTACAACTAACTCCCAAGTGAACTAGTTGAACTGAATTATTTTGAGTTTTAGCAACTCTTTCTGAAGTGTGCGGTCAACGTAACAATAAGAGTTGAGGGTACAACAATTATTTATCCCTCCATCTAATTCCCAAGTTTTCCTAACAACTATGCTACGTCTTTACAACTAATATCAAGTTTTACTAAAGGCCCTGACACACCAACCCGATGGCCGACCGTCGGCAGAAAAGGCAGTCGGACTGATCAGTCGGCCCCGCCGAGGTCCAAAAAGTGCCTCGGAACACACCGAAGCGACGTCGACTTGAGCGTACGTTCTGCGTGTGCGCGAGACGTAATAAAAAAAAAAAAATGAAAACCGGAAATGACGAACGCGTCACGTGGGTCTGGCTTCTCCAGCTAACCGATAATGGCGTCTTGTTCCGAATACGATCTCGTATTTTACAAAAATAGTTCACGAAACATTTTAAGCGAGTATTAGGCCGTGCAGTTGCTGAATCTGTCTTCATTTCAGATCGTACACACGTCAGCTAATTAGGTTTTCACCACGGCAGCAGGCTGGTGTATGTTATTAACAGCAGGTTTTCATGATCTATTCTCTGACTTGGGGAAATTTGATCTGCTGCAAGGCAGACAACACAGAGCTACACTACCGTAATCAGCAGTTTCCATCGACTCTCCTTTCTCTTCTTGTCTTTTCTTCAGAGACACTTGAAGCCAAAGCAAGGAAAAAGAAAAAAAGAAGCCTGTCAGAGCAGATCGCCTTAAATCCCCCCCCCCCCCTTCTCCTCCCACCTCCCCGTGTTTCCCAGCCGTCTCTGCTGCCGTTTCTGGGAATCATTTTTAATCTCTGAAATCAAAGTTGTGTAATTGATAGGGATGTGTGCCACAAAAGGAAGGCAAGATGTTTTTAAAGTTTCAAAAAAAAAAAATTTACCTTTTGGGGCCAATCCTGCGTCACCATCTTTTTTATTTTTGTCATGTTTTTGTGAGCTTCAGAAAGCCGGGGGGGCTGTGGTCGGACGCTAGAGAAATGACAGAGAAACGAAAAAATGACTTTACCCCAGAGCAGAAAAAGATGTGAAGGAAGAAGACGGCAAGAAGATTCGGCGCCCCTTTTATCTTATTAAAAGCAAAGGACAGTCCTTCCAGAAAAATACAGAGTTTTTTTGTGATTGTTGCGGGCAAAAATCCTTGATTATGCGGCACGTTTTCTTCAAAAATGCGATGGAATATGCGGGATATTTATGCAGTTTTATGCGATGAAATTGCGGGAACTTGCAAAAATTGCGGGAACTTGCAAAAACTGCAGTTTCATCGTGGCTTCATCGCGGGGTTTGCAGCTTTTTGATGACGTTCACGTCGCGTAATTACGTCACTTCATAACGTTCCCATGGCAACAGGGGAAAATGGCTGCTCTTGTGTGAAGTAAACGCAACATTTTTCAACTTTCTGCTAAGATACAGTATATGTGTGACTTTTTTGCAACGAAAATGCGGGGATCATGAAATCATGCAAGCCCTGCATATTTTGCGCGGAAATCTGCAATTTATGCAGCGAAAGTGCTGCGTGTTTGAAAAAATGCGGCCCCAGCGCAGCCTGCGGTGCTCACATTTCAACTCTGTAGTTTTACTTTGACCTTAATCTGTTTTCATTTGTCCTGTTTTGACTTCTACACCCGTGACTGGGGATGTTCCGCTCACGGTATCGGATCAGGACAACCCTACCCATGACTGGTTTCTCATCATTTAAATGGCGACATTCAGCGCTCGAATTTGTCCTAATGTCCATTAAAAAAAAAATTCAGCTGTAGTGTCATTGGTTTTTATTACTCTGGCTGTGGCTAAGCTCTATGGAAAGCTGAAAAAAATGAGTGAATAAGACTGTGGGCCCTATTTTAATGATGTGAGTGCACGGCGTGAAGCGCCTGGCCCAGCTGCGTTTAGGGCGTGTCCAAATCCACTTTTTCTAGTTTAACGGCGGAAAAAAGGGTCCGTGCGCCGGGCGCATGGTTCTAAAGGGTTGTACTTAGTGTCTTCATTAATCAGAGGTGTGTTTTGGGCGTAACATGCAATAAACCAATCAGAGATCATCTCCCATTCCCTTTAAAAGCCAGGTGTGTTTGGACCTTGGAGCATTGCTGTTATGATGGAGGATTTGCACCGTAATATTTTTAATTGTAATCTTCTGCATGTGTGTGTGCTGCTGTGCGTCCCTGTGTGTGTAACAAGCATAGTGTGTGCACGCTGTGCACGAGCCTAGGAGCATTTGACTAATGCTCTGTTAAAATAACAATGAAATGCTGCGTTATTGACTTTAGACCAGGTTTTTGTTGGTCAATGGTGCAATCACTTCCTGCCACCTCAAGATAGCAACACGCCCAGAATGCACCTGAACACACCTCCTTGTAAGATCAGCACGCCCATGGGCGCACAGATGGGCGCAGGTGCATTTGCTATTTAAACGACGATGGTGCTGGTCGGGAAACTGACAATTGGGTCGGTCTAAACTAGCAAAGACACTTGAGTCGGGCTTTGCGCTGCGCCGGGTGCAAGATAGGACCCCGAGGAGTATTTCAATCTCCAAAAGACCTTGAGGTGTCTTTAGTAGGGCTGCGACTAACTGCTATTCTCATTATGGATTATACTGCCATTAATATTTTACATTTATCAATTAATTGCGTAGTCTATGATATGCGTGGCTCGTTTTATCCGACCGACAGTCTGAAACCTAAAAAGTTAGTCTTTTCAAAGTCTGTTCAAAGTCTTCTAGTGTATGGTAGGCATTATTTGGGTAAAGACCAATCTGGCTTAATCCGTGCAGTGTTTGCTCGGCTTAAGCGACTAAGCCCTACCCATGACCAGTCAGCTCTTGCAGGTTAACGTGCCGTACCTGCGGCGTTCAGCCGTTTGTCTCGATGCTCAAATCTCTCCTTTTGCACATCGCCACGGCTGCAATGGCCCGCGTGACGATAACGTGGGCGGACCACACGGCGGTTTACAAAGAGAGAGAAAAATGAAAAGTGGCACGTAATAATCACACACACAACTTGAAATAATAGATCAATGATCAGAACCACCGTGTTCATTTCCAGCGTTTCATTGCTCCGTTAGACCTGAGCCAATCCAAATGCTTAGTCAGGAAATGAGAACCTCTCGTAACACACACACACACACACACACACACACACACACACACACACACACACACACTGCAGGTATTAATTGTGTGTGTTCATGTGTGTGTGATGGTTTACAGGAGATAATCCCAGCTGTAGGTGTTGGCGTGTTGCTGCAGGATTTACGTGATGTCGCAGTTTTTCGCAATGTGTTTTTTATTGCACCAGTTGATATCGCGATGGCGATACAAAAAAATGATATATTGTCCTACTAACCAACCTGACTTGGATTACTTGGGTTTTACTTACTTGTGCATGTTTGATAAATTGACAAAAAAATGCCAAATTTCATTCGTGAGACGGAATTTAGAACCTTTTCTGGCCCCACGAATACAGCTATAGTTTGAACACCATTTGAGTCCATCCGGATGCTACTCCAGAGACACTGACCTCGTGTGTGGTGTTCCCCCGAGCAGATCTTTTCAGGCCTCCGTTCTGGTTTTGAAAAACGCTGGTTGGCCCCTCCGGTGATTCGCCGCAGCGCTGCTCCTCTTGTTTACATACCTGAGCTCCAGCAGATGAAAGAGGAGCCGGGGCACCCTCCTCCCAGCCGGTTCAGACATGTCGGCAAACTGGCCCTTCTCGCCACCGGGGCCCTGAGCACCAAAACAATGGCTCCAGTTGTGTAATCACTCTTCCACACTGCAGTGCAGAGGGCTGCTTTTAATCCTTTAACGCCCTCCAGAAAAACCAAAGCACGTGCTCAAAATAAACATCGAAAAACAGATGTAGTTAAAGGGTAACTTCGGGTTTTTTTTTTCAACCTGGTTCTATGTTTGTGTGTGTGTGTAAGTGGCTGATGGGAACAACAATCTTTGACATTGGGTCCAGTATTCAGTCTAGTATGCAGCCGGCCTTTTGCGATTTCTTTCTGTCTTTATTTAGCACATCAAAATAATTTGTGAAGACAAGAAACCCCAAGGGACAGCATCAAAAAGAAAGGTCTTTTTTAAGAACTTAAAAAAGATTTAAAAGAACTGAGAGTTGCGGTGGGGGTGTCAAACATACGGCCCGTGGACCAGAACCCGGCCCGCTGAAAGGTCCAATCGGGCCCGCTGAGATGACTTTGCAAAGTGTGAAAATTGCAGAGGAGTAATTAACTCCAATTCCAAAATGTACCACTTTGAGCTCAGAGAATTTACAAGTTCTTTTTCTGTAAATTTACGACTTTAATCTTAGAAATTTAGAGTTTTTTTCTCCGAAAATTAACCCTCTCTCCTGGGCCCGTAACATTATTTTTCTTTCTTCCCACAATGGCCTTATAACGCTGTCGTAGCTAGGGTTGGGTACCGTTCACATTTTTTCCAGGAACCCATACCTGTACCTGAAATTCAGTTCCGATACCCAACGGTACCTTTTTTTCAGTACTTTCGCTCTGTAATAACAAAACATTATTTCAGTTGTGAAATAATTCCAAACCTATTTATCCTATAAAATTAAAAAAAATAAAACCCCTCCCTCTCCTCTTCCCTCCCCTCCCAAACCCGTCTCTATATTGAATCAAATTCTTTTCTTACACTGCACTGTAACTTTTATTCTTGTATTTGTATATTATTCTATTTTATCCTGTATATTTTTTTTCATGACCGTTTTTTTAATTGCTCTTTAATGTGTTATGTAAATCACTTTGAATTGCCCTGTTGCTGAAATGTGCCGTAGGAATAAAGTTGCCTTGCGTTACACCCTCAGCCTGTCAGTCAGTCACCAGGGCATAGAAACCACTGTTGTGCTCTGCCTGTCTCAGAGGAAGTGTAACGTCAACAGCTTTCGCCTCCCTGTCAGCAACATGTCGCGTCGAACGGCGTCTGCGTCAAGTCTTTAAAACTGTAACCACACTTGCAACTGCTTTACCGGCATCGCCGTGACTCACCGGGACGTCAACAAAACTGCAGAGATGACGTACTTTGCTCCACTCGAAGTGTGCGCGCGCGCACACGTGTTGGACCCCCTCTCTCTGTCAACATGCAGAGAGGACAGATAAGCTCGCGCTTACTCGCTCTCAGGTACCGACATTTGGCACCGTTTGATTTAGCGAGATTCGGTCCACAGTAGTACCGACGTCATTCGGTCGGTACCCAAAAAAGTACAGAGTTCGGTACCCAACCCTAGAGGAGCGTGCCTATGTTCCCACAGCCCAATGTTCCCACATTTCTAAGATTTTTTTCCAAAATTAGGCTCTATGTTCCCACATTTTTTTTCTCATAAATTTGTATGAGATTTTATCCCCCTTTCTCCAAATTTGGTAGCCAATAACACCCAACCTATTCTCCAGTAGCAATGGACTACGGATGGAATGTAACCCTAACCCTAACATAGGGCCTAATTTTAAGAAAAATCTTAGAAATGTGGGAACATAGGGCTGTGGGAACATAGAGCTGTGGGACCATAGGGCTGTGGGACCATTGGGCTGTGGGACCATTGGGCTGTGGGACCATTGGGCTGTGGGAACATAGGGCTGACCCCAACCCTAGTCTTAGCAGAAGCAACTTGCGTTTGCCAAACATCAAGCTGAGAAGAAACTCTGTGGCAGATAAAGTTTCTGATCTTTCTGGAGTGGTTTACTGGTGTGGCCCACTTGAGGTCAAATTAGGGGGGTGTGGCCCATTAACTAAAATGAGTCTGACATCCCTGCTCTGTAGTACAGTTCTACTGGCTGCAGGGCCAACTGTGTAAGTGTTTAAATGGAGCTTATCATGTGTTTCCTATTGGGCTTCATGGAGCAGCAGCTGACGCTGTAGCGATTGGCGTATTTTTAGCCATGTGCGGTGTATATTTGGGAGCCAAATAAAAACCTGTCGCCCTCCCACCATCGCCCCCGTAGGCGAGAGATTCCCGCCCGCCCCCCCCCTCCCCACCCCGTCAAACAGATCCAGTGTCTCATATTAGATTTTTTTTTTAGGCACATGTGCCGAGAGAGACAACACCCCAAATGCTAATCTAAAACAGCCGTTTCATGTGCAGGGCATTTGGATACTTTTCCAACGAAGATACAGCAAGAAATAAAGTCCTATAAAGCTGAATATGCATCTAAAAAAAGTGGCATGTGGTCACGATTTATCAATCTAATGATCCAATTTCAGACACTTAAAGATTTTGTGTAAGAAAAAGTTCTTGTTTTGTCCAACCAACTGACCTAAAACCAAAGATATTAGTTTAATACCATAGAGGACTAAGAATTTAAGCATTTTAGCTTAAAAAAACTGTGACTTAAACGTGAGATTAAGTTCACAGTGTCTAGTCAGCTGAGAGGGTTTCGACAAACAGGATCAGCACAAAGTGTTTTCCCAGGCACAGGAAGAGGAGATGAAAGTGAAGCTGAAGGGAAACGGGGCCGGAGGGGGATTTTTACATGAATGAATGCAGAGCCGGGTGAAGAAAGAAGAAGAGAGGAGGAGCGAAGAGTGAAAGTAGTCACTGTAGTCAGACAGCGTGGGTCGGATCGCGAACACATTTTCTCAAAACATTTATTCAGTTAATGTCACTGTGGATCAGGGGGTGCAACGGACCACAAAATTCACGGATCGGATCAGTTTTCGGACCAGCGCACGAAAAGGGGGGAATTTAAATGATTTATTAAAAATGTAATAACAATAACTTAACAATAGAAACTTCTTTCACCAGTAGGATGCCGTTAAACGACAAAAACAGATGAGAAAAGGGTATTTTACGTTAACTTTGAATGCAGTTAAAACAGCATTTAGTCCCGTCTGTGTTGTTTTTCCGACATCAGCAGTGACCATAGTGCTAGTCTGTGTCTTTAGCTGCAGACTGTTGTACGTCCCGGTGTTGGAATCCTCAACAGTGAAATACAGTCACACTTTTACACCGTTTAGCTGTCAGCATTGTAACCGTGTTTAATCCAGCTACTAGCTAACGGTACTTACTTACGTACTCCTCTTCATCCCCTATGTGACATAAGGCTTCAATGAGCACTCTCCATTGCATTCGGTCATTGCATGGGCCTCTCCCCATGACAGGTTCATCTGTTCCAGCTCTTGAGTCACAGTTCTGCGCCAGGTGGTTTTGGGCCTCCCAGGTTGGTGTCCATCTTAAGGCGACTTTTGTCATGCGGTCCTGCTCCATCCTCAACACATGTCCTAGCCATCTTGGGCGTCTGTGCGTAATCTCCTTGGTGATGCTCCGGCTTCCCGTTTTCATGTACAGTTCATTGTTGGAGATCTTATTAGGCCAAAAGATCTGGCATATTCGTCGGAGGCCTCCATTATGGAACACTTCCATTCTCCCCATGTCTGTTTTGACAACTCGCCAGCTCTCTGATCCGTACAGCAGAACATACTTTACATTGCAGTTATATAGGAGCATCTTCGTTTTAAGGCTGTATTGTTGTGATCTTCAGATGGGACGGAGTTGGGAGAAGGCACCCTGAGCCTTTCCCAGCCTTGCTTTAATGTCTTTAGATGCCCCGCTGTCCTTACTGATGAGACTGCCCAGATCCACAAACTCCAGTGGTTCTGCTGTGTGGGGATGGAGTCGACACACATCATCAGCTAACGGTTGGCTAACATTAACGTTACCTGCTGCCGAGTGTAACATTAGTGTTACTACTCGAGACATGCAGCAATGTTTCTGTTGCCTCTAACGTCCGTTTTCGGAGCATCAGAGAGCAGCGCAGACATTTAAGTGGCTCCGAAATGAGGCACCGAAATCCGCGTTGCTATTCGGTCCGGGAGATACTGGTCGTTTAGGCACCTGTGACTATTAGCACCTGATTTTAACACGCGCCATTCACGTAAACAGAAAATTGCGTTGCCTGTATCGTTTCACGGAAACCTTCCATAGAGATTTATCAGCTTTCGGTACCGGTATAAATTTATTTGGAACGATACCCAGCCCTGCACAAGACATTCATCACGTTAGGATTTGATGCTTTTAAATGTAATATTTTGGGGTTTTGCACAAATGATGTTTAAAAAGTGTCACCTTGCTCTCTGGGAAGTTGCAGTGGGCATATTTTATAACTTTTTTATGGAGACAAATCCCCCCCCAAAAAAATCATTGGAGAAATGAACTGATAATAAAAACAATTGTTATGACGAGAGAGGGGGCTGAACTGAACGGAACACATCTGACGGATATGCCAGCTTTAATGAAATCCCAGGGGATGCCGCTGAAAAGTCTCAGAGATGTCTTTCCATTGCGGTCGGTTTTCGATTGCTGATGGGAAACGAGCAGCGTTTTTTTTCCCCAAGCTGGCCAGAATGTAGGCCTCTCTTCTTTTCAACCACCAGTGTTTACTGACAGTCAGGACATAAAGTCACGCTCGGCTTACTATTCCCTAAACCTAATTCTGGGTAGATGCCGTCCAGTGGCTCTGTCACTCCGGCTGGGGGGCGGGGGACGCGCAGCTCGCCTCCGGTCCCAATTTGGACTGTTTTTAGGGGTCTGTGGCGAGGCCGACCCAGAGTTTACATTGGAAGAGTTTCATTCCTAAACACCATAAATCTATTTAGGAAAAGAAAATGGATGCCCGATGTCTGTTGCTCAATAATAATGAAAGAAAACATCAAAGTGGCGCTGTCTGGGTTGAAGCTTCAGGTTATTAAAGATTGACTTTGATGTCAGCAAGCAGTGCGTTTGGCAGAGAAAAGGTGTCTTCTCTTTTCAAATGGCGGTTAAGAATTCATTCCTGGGTTCAGAGAGTTCAGACTTTATAGTTTTATTTTTGTGACGAGATGTGAAGAAGGGTTGGTTTTCAGAGCTGCGAAGAAATGGAAAATGTCTTTTTCTGCCAGTTGTCTGTGACATATTAATACTAAAGATGACACAGAATGTGTATTTGCTTGTATTTTGATATACAACCCAGAGTCACGGTCGAATATGAAAGCAGTGTAATCATTAAAAACTCAAACTTTGTTGAAATTCCACAAAACTTCATTTTACATGGATGGGGATGGATGGATGAGCACATAAGAAGCTTGGTCCGGAGTAGTCTCGCTTTGCAGATCGAAACAAACTCCACACTTGAGAGCCGTTGCATGGCGCGTTCAAGAGCCCTGCAGGACTTGAATACTTATCCGCAATTCTCGAGCGACAGTCGTTTGTTCAGCAGGACGCTGCCCCAGGCGGTTACTGCAGTGTAAACAAGTTATCCCATTACATGTGTAACCTGATTTCTCCCCAACTAACTGGGTATCCGGTGTGCATGTAAACACACCGGGTATGACACCTGAGACTATGAGCTCAGAAAACAAGCCCTGTGGGAGTGAGCATATTATAACGGTATCTTTTTTTGTTGTTGTCTTCTCTTTCATGTCCGATGACCCTTCTCCTCCTCCCTCTTCTCTTCCCTGCCACAGGTAAGACTTGTGTCATGACTATCGCAGTGCTTTGTGGGAGAAGTTTAATTCACTTTGCATCTTTGGGTAACACTCCTGCAGACGTGCTGGAACAAACCAACCCAGCCTGTTTGACTGCATTCACCCTCTGTTACACTGAAAACAACAAGCAGCTACAGTGTTGTGATTTAGATTACATAACGCTTATTTTAACCTGAAACAGACTAAGGGCCTGTTTCACACACCTGAAAGTCGGAACCAGGGTCCCGGACTAGAGATGTTCCAATACCCAATGTTTCCTTTAGGATGAGGTCTGTCCAAACAACAACCCAATAACCTCTGAATAGTTCTGCTTGTTGTTAAATTGCAATGTGTCGCAAGGATCATTTAAAAGGCAACGGCGACTACGTTGTGCGTCTGCCCTATTACCGTGGCGGCAGAATTTTTTCCGTGGCGGGCCGCCACTACAAAATCAACAAAGAGGAACCACTGTAATACCGATACCGGTATCGGAAAAGCCTCCAAAACGGCCTAAAATGCTGGTATGGGATTCGGAAAGTACTGGAGTTTTTATGCAACGGATCTGACACAACGTCATTTAGCCTCAAAGACAATCTACTTTAACCCTTCTGTTGTCCTCGGGGCCAATTTGACCCATTTTCAAAAAGAAATTTGGGCTTCCTTCAACCAAACTGTCCAAAAACATAACGTGGATGGTTCCATGCGACCAGCACTCTTTACAAGTCAAAATAAATGATCAGTTCACTGCTTTCATTGAATTTGATGACATTTTTTGAAAAAGGTGAACAAAAAGTCAAAAAAAAAAGTACAGATGTGTGTTTAAGCAGGATTCACGAAGACTGACAGCACCGACAGATGTGCGCCGCGGGCCCTCGATATCTTTAAATGTGATCCGTTTGGCGCCCAAAAACTCGTTTCAGTTTGACATTTCAGAGCAACAGTTAACTCAGTGTAGCAGCTGTCGAAGTCAGAGTGACTCATTTTATTCAGTACCGTGGAAAAGCCTGTTGTAGATTCAGTTGTTTTTCAGAAAACATTATGAAGTGTCTCCTTTCAGGTTTTCCAGACTCACTCTCCAGCTGTGATCGCAGGTGGATAATATCTAACACAAAAGACAAATGATGTCTCTGTGTGTGTTTGGCTTTGTGTATCAGATGTCCATGTTATTCACAGGTGTGTGAGTCTGGATTGGAAAAAAGAAAACCCTGATGTTAAATCTGTGCAGTTATTAAAACATCTGACTGAATTGTTTTCACGCCAGCCTTTATGCAACCCGGTCTCACGGCAGTTCGTGAAATGGTCACGTTATTTAATCTATTGATTCGCGTACACGGGCACGTTTGTGTCGTTTTTTTTCGTGGTGGTGAGAACGAATTTTAAACTAATGTATTTCAAGGGGAAGCATCTTTCGTGATCACAGCACGACTACGGTAGAGAGTAGTATAAAAAGCCGAAAATCCGCGCAGTTAGGTTGGTGGATGGGTCAAACACCAAAGGACTTTCATCCCCGTTGTTCTTTTCCTAAACACAACCGTCCCGTTGTTGTCGCGCGTCCCTGAGAGGCCGCGGCCGTCTCCCAGAGGCCGCGTCCGTCTCCCACGTGTGACGGGTTCCTTTCCCGTTCTTGATGCTTCCCATTTCGTGCTGACCCTCAACGGAAACAAAACGGAAATTGTGT
>NC_050196.1:559542-714542 GCF_008315115.2 Sander lucioperca | reverse complement strand
ATCTATGATTGTTTGATTGCTAACGTTAGCTCAAAACGCCATTCAAGTGACAGCCTTTGTTGTGTCTGATTGCTAACTTGTAGCTAGCAGTCATTTCAAAAACGTTTTAGCTATCTATGATTGTTTGATCGCTAACGTTAGCTCAAAACGCCATTCAAGTGACAGCCTTTGTTGTGTTTGATTGCTAACTTGTAGCTAGCAGTCATTTCAAAAACGTTTTAGCTATCTATGATTGTTTGATTGCTAACGTTAGCTCAAAACGCCATTCAAATGACAGCCTTTGTTGTGTCTGATTGCTAACTTGTAGCTAGCAGTCATTTAAAAAACGTTTTAGCTATCTATAATTGTTTGATCGCTAACGTTAGCTCAAAACGCCATTCAAGTGACAGCCTTTGTTGTGTCTGATTGCTAATTTGTAGCCAGCAGTGAACCAACTTCGTTGTAGGTCCATTTTTACTGTACTGACATTACAGAAAGTCTCTTGTTAGCATCTTGTAGGCTACTAGGAAGCTATTTCCCCTTGCTAGGTGACGACATGCCGTTATCTCATTGGTGGCGCTTTCGAAAGGTCAGCGGCAACCAGGTCAAAGTTGAAATAATTTCAACTTTGAGCGCAGCGCAAATCCGAGCGGTGCGCGACGCCAGGGGGGTAGTGCAGCGCGTAGTTGGGCACCCCCCCCACCCCACCTAGGAAATCAATGAAACGGCCGGCGCAAAGCGGTTTTGCTGTCTATCATGTAGCTGATACTGACGTATCAAAACAAAACTCATGATCAAACATTTAAAACTGCCCCCTGCTTCCGACAACAGTAAGAACACAAGAAACGTATAAAATGTGTTTATTCGACTCAGGAATCACAGATGAGGCGTATTCAAAGATCAATGTCTTGACTGCACATTTCTCAAATCAACCAAGTACAATGAGTCATGCTAATAAGGCTTTAGCGGATTAAAATTACAGCTGCCAGCGGGCAACAATAACAATTACCGAACCTCCTGCAGTAACACTTGAAGTTGTCGCCATGTTTTTGCATCAAGACAAATGAATGGAGGTTAAGTAGAGCGGCTGCAAAAGTGCCCTACTGCTAATTCTGGGCATGAGCTTATTATTTCTGGCAGTTCTTCTTCCAGAGCCGCAGCCATGAACAGAAACATTTGGGGGGGGGGGGGTTTGGGTGGAGGTTTTAATTTGTGTCTGAGCTGTGTGGTGTTGGCTTTGGTTTGGCGCACGGAGGAAGGAGCGCGGTTGCGATAGAGCAAACAGAAAGCAGACAACGCGCAGACGAGCCGTTGATAAGATAAAGCCTCACAGTGATCATTTTAGTGCGTTAAACGTGTTCATTTTTCAACCAGGTTTGGTGCTGACGGGCACTTAACCTTTACTCCTAAGCTTTATTACTCAGCAGTTGGAAAGTCTGTGTGTGTGTGTGTGTGTGTGTGTGTGTGTGTGTGTGTGTGTGTGTGTGTGTGTGTGTGTGTGTGTGTGTGTCGGTAAATGGTTTCCTGTTCTCAATGGCTCCACCGCACGACAGCGATAAGAGCGCTGGAGCTACATTATGCTTCAAACTCCATTACAGATTACTGGCTGTTGCTCTATCGCCCCCCCTCTTACTCTTCCTCTTCCTGTCACCCACTCCTGTCTCCCCTCACCCCCGCTGTCTCTCCTCACCCCTTCCTCCTCTCTAACCGTGTTTCCATCCACACGTTTTTATGGCCATTAAGCAATAGCGAATGAAAAGTGCCTCATGGAAACAGTAAAATTTGATTGAATTTCATGAAAATCAACACAAAGTTTGTACGTTCGATCTCATTGGATTTTTCCCTTAGCCCTCCTGTCATCCTCGGGTCAAATTTGACCCGTTCACAAGTTTTCTATATCAGAACTATGACAAAAGAACGTTGAAAAACGTGACAAAGGTTGGAAAAGGTACAAAAAAACGCAGGAAAAACCCCTGACAAAAACGCTGAAAAAAGTGACCAAAATATTTCGGAAAAAGTGAAAAAAAAACATCCAAAACATCGCCAAAGGTGACAAAAACTTGTTGAAAAAAAATTGGAAAAAAGTGACCAAAAAAATTGTTAAAAAAGTGACCAAAAAATTGGAAAGAAATTGACCAAAAAAATTGAATAAAATCGACAAAAACGTGGAGCAAAGTGTAGAAAAAGGACAACAAAAATGTTGAAATTTCGACCCAGAAAAACACACAAAGTTGCACGGTCGATGGGAAGACAACGCAAGGGTGAATAAAAAAAAACCGGCTCGTAGCGATAAACACAACACAAGTTGGCCGTGTCTCAGACCGCCTACTTGCACACTAACACAAATGTTGTTGGGCTCAGTGCGAAAATGAATGGAAACACCTTCAAATGTCTCAAATCTATCCGATATACCAACGTGACGTCATAACCCACACAGGTTTTTATTCGCTTTAAAGCCGCTGGATGGAAACACACTTTCGCTTTATTCGCAGGAACGTTGTTAGCGAAACTTCCAATAATTTGATTGACAAGTGGATGGAAACATGGCTTCTTGCCCCCATTCTTTTCACAGCCCGTTTCTTCCTTCTCCATCCTCCCATCCTCCTCCCCCTCCTATTCCTATTGCTTTCCTCCTTTTGACTCGCCCGTTTCTAACTTTTATTTGTTTAGCTGGTTTAGCTTTACCTCCTTTCTGTTTCCATCTCTCTTCCTTCCTTTTGTTACCTCCCCCCCCCCTTTTTGTCTCCTCCTTCTCCTCTCCCCTCCAAACCCCCCCTCCCCCTCCCCCCCTCATCAGTATCTACTGTATAATAACATTTAGCAGTGCCAAATTGGAGGACATGTAATCATGCAAACCATTCAAAAGCCAGTGGAGGCATATCAGACGCTTTGGCAGCCGTCGCCATACACACACACACACACACACACACACACACACACACACACACACACAATAATCACACTAAATGTTTTCTCTCTCTCTCTCTCTCTCCTTGTCTTTTCCTCCGCCGGCCTCCTTCCTCTCCTTTCTCAGCTCAGGATGTCGGGGATTGAAAGTTCGCATGCGAGGCTAAGTGTGTGTGTGTGTGTGTGTGTGTGTGTGTGTGTGTAGGGTGGAGAGAGTTCAGTTGAAATTAACCAGCAACTACAACAAATTAGCCGTATTTCCGTCAGTTGGGTTGAAACATAAAGTGCCTTCTTGAACATTTCAGACCTTTCTTTCTTTCTTTCTTTCTTTCTTTCTTTCTTTTTGGGGGGAGGGGGTGTTGAACTGTTCTTTCGAAAGGTGTTGCCAGACGGCTGTGAGCTGCCCTCATCCCATCATATCCGTGTGTTGTGTTTGGACAAGAGTCCGACGTCGAGGGGCCAGGTTGATGGCTCGGATCCTCCCATACAACTTTAATATGACCAAAAAAGTTTGACACGCAGCTTAAACCCAAGCAGGCTCCGGAGACCTCCTAATCAAATGATGTGGGTTATTTCTGACTCCGACTCTCCACTGGGCGCGTCTGTGCTGCGTTACGGTTTTGTTCCGTCTTCCACCCGGGAGCGTCTCAGAAGCTGAGCGTCTTGCCGCCCGACTCGCAGATTTTATTGTCTCCATTGTCTCTACAAGTACTTTACAGAACACACACACACACACACACACACACACACACACATACATATGCACACACACACACACACACACACATACATATGCACACACACACACACACACACACACACACACACACACACACACACACACACACACACACACACACACACACACACACAGACAAACAAAGAGACACACAGACACACACAGAGAGACACACAGACACACAGACACACACACACACACACACACAGACACACACAGACAGACACACAGACAGACACACAGAGACACACAGACACAGAGAGACACGCAGACACACACAGAGACACGCAGACATACAGAGACACACACACACACACACACACACACACACACACACACACACACAGAGACACACAGACACACACAGAGACATACAGACACACAGACACACACAGAGAAACACAGACACACACACAGAGACATAGCGTGTCAGGGTTTGGTGGGTCGTGTGCAGTATCAGCGGAGGGGGCCTCCCGAAGGTGACCTGCCGTTTAGACGAGAAGGAATGTAAACGCTGAGACGTCTCCTCCAGACTCGGCCTTATCGTAGCGGGATGCCAAGGGTCAGAGGGCAACGCTGTCGTAGGAGGAGCAGGGTCAGGGCTGGAGAAGTGTGTGTGTGTGTGTGTGTGTAGGGCAAAGAGAATTCATTTGAAATTAAGCAAATTAGCCGTACTTCCATCAGTTGTGTTGAAGCAAATAAAGTGCCTTCTTGAACGTGTGCGTGTGTGCGTGTGTGCGTGTGTGTGTGTGTGTGTGTGCGCGTGCGTGTTTGGCGCGTGAACTTTCCCAGGACGTTGTGTGTTGTTTCAGAGTCTGAATACAGCCTGCGTGTGCACCTTTTGCCTGCCTTTGTGTGCCCTGTGTGTGTGTGTGTGTGTGTGTGTGTGTGTGTGTGTGTGTGTGTGCTTCCAGGAAACGGCAGCAGAGACTCATCAGTCAGCTCCAGGCTTGCACTGGAAGTTACAACCAAAGTCTAATAAATCTAAATCCTAAACCTGGGGTTTGACACAATTTGCGCATTCAAATAACAGGTTGTATTTGATCTATACAGCTGGTTCGACAGAAACAACTTATATTCAAACTAGGGCTGCGCAATTAATCGCAATATGGACTATAGTGCAATATCCAAATCGCGGCGCAATATTTGTAAAAGGCAAAACCATTCTCAAACCGTTCTGAATGAGGTACAAATCCTATCCTACAGACTAAAGGAAACATCTTTGTTTGGTACAGATCCTTGCAGAAATCACACTAGGAGTCATTTTAATTTGAAATATTTGAATCATTTTTCAATGGAAATGAGAGTAATGATGATATAAAAATGCCGTGAAATGTCGTAAATCATATCGCAATCGCAACATCAGTCAAAAATAATCGCAATTACATATGTTCCTTATATCATGCAGCCCTAATTTAAACTCAAACAAAACTAAAATGTCATTTTGGTATCCGTAAAACGTAGAGTATATATAAATATATATAAATACGGTATCTCACAAAAGTGAGTACATCCCTATGTTAAATTCCTATAGAGACAGGCAGATTTTTATTTTTAAAGGCCAGTTATTTCATGGATCCAGGATACAGCCCCACATCATCACATCCCCTTCACCATACCTAGAGATTGGCATGGGGTACTTTCCATAAAATCATCTCTCAATGCAAATCAAACCAGCTATTAGGCTAATCAACATGAAACCATGCCAATCTCTAGGTATGGTGAAGGGGATGTGATGATGTGGGGCTATTTTAATTCCAAAGGCCAAAGGAACTTTATCAGGATGCATAGTATCCTGGATCCATGAAATAACTGGCCTTTCAAAATAAAAGTCTGCCTGCCTCTATGGGAATTTAACATAGGGGTGTACTGACTTTTGTTGCCAGCGGTTTAGACATTAATGGCTGTGTGTTGAGTTATTTTGAGGGGACAGCACATTTACACTGTTATACAAGCTGTATACTTCATACTTTACATTGTAGCAAAGTGTAATTTCTTCAGTGTAGTCCCATTAAAAGATATAATTAAATATTTACTAAAATGTGAGGGGTGTACTCACTTTTGTGAGATACTGTATATATATATATATATATATATATATAAAGCTAATGCTATGCTAGCAAGATCCACAGTCAATAACATTGTGTACAGATGGCAGTCAGTAAAACTAATTTGACAGTACGTTGAACAACAAGACAAGCTAGCTATCAGCCATGTCGTTGTCCCCAAAACAATTCAACGACTTTTACGAACAATGTTATCCGCGATGTGTAACGTTACTGTCGGCCGCAGCCTGAAGTAGCGACCTGAACAGCGAACGGGATGTGAGATAACGTTAATCGCTGTGAAACAAAGTCAGTTCAGATGGGCGGTGTAGCGTACTTCCTGCAGCGTGTGTGTTGGCGCCATCCTGTGGTGTTCAGAGGACGAGGCGCTGAACGCGACACAGTGTTGGAAATAACAGATTCACATTTCCGTTTTTTGTTTTAACGTAGCGCATTCATTTAGAACAGTAAACAGTTTCACCGGAACTCCTTTAATAGGTGTCCCATAACACTTTTTTTATGGACACCCTGCAGCCAATCAGAATTGAGTATTCACCCAGAGAGGTACAGGTAGATGGTGTGGACATTTTATTTATTTATTCAATTAGAGCAATGCACATGAGTCAACACTTGTGTAAATACGCCAGTGTTAGCCAGACGGCTCATTTTCAACTCTAGTTCCCCAGATGTTCTGCACAGACGACCTAGTGTTCATGGGAAATGTAGGATCAGTGCTACAAGCAGTGTTGCCAGATAAACATTTCAGCCGACCGACTCAAACAAGACACTTCGTTTCATTCATCACTTGGCCAAATTGGCTACTAATTTTGAAATGTCAGCCGCCAAATGTGAATTTTTTTTGTGGTGTGCGCATATGTAGCAAATTGTAATTGTTTTTGTTCTTTTTTTGAATTGCATGTTCGAAATAAAGCATTGATTCAATTCAATTCATTCATTCACTGAATGCACTCCAGGCCTGAATCCTCCTGTTCACCTGTGACGGTGGGTTGTTTACCGTTTTCTCTGCGGGCGCGCCATTTGGGCGCGGCCATCTGTGAAATAGTTGTGGTTATCAAAGTGAGGCTTTTCACCACAGGGCAGGAAATGGCAGTTACGACAACCTAGCAACTCTACTCTCTCTCAGGAAAGTCAGGAGTCAGAAGCTGATTTACTGAGTGGGAAAGCTGCAAAATGGATCGCATTGAAACAAGTTGCGTTACTATTTTTTTTGTATAAATAAAGCTAACAAAGAGCTCATTTTCTCACTATGAAAACATGTATATTTCTGTTTTCCACACAAGTAGTAGGTAATGGATGGACTAATGGACAAATAACAGCAGTTTGGGGTTGGCGATTACATGTGGTCTGCCCAAAATGTCATTGATCTAAAGGGACAGTAACATAACGGGACAGATGATACATGTTAAAATAAAAAAATAAATAAAAAAGCAACAACGCAGAGAGACGATTTGAAGCCAGAGACCAAATGGAGAAGCACCCAGAAGGGGAACTTTGAATCTGAAAGCCTTCTCCATTTCCAAACCACACAAGGCCATTTTATTTTATTTTTGTAATATACTTTCATCCTCGCCGTTCGTACATGTCCAAACCTGCACAGAGAGGATCAGAAAAGAGAGAGAGAGAGAGAGAGAGAGAGAGAGAGAGAGGGTGATTCTGATCTCTTGTAACCCCACCCCCCACCCCCCACCCTCCTCCTCCACCCTGCAGTCCAAAGGGATGAAGAACAATGGCTCCATTCAGGTCTTGGGTTTCAAAGTCGACAGAAACCGCAGAGCGCTTCGGAGCGGGTGTTTGGAGATGGAGGGATGGGGTGTGTGTGCAGCGGTGGAAGAAGTATTCAGATCCTTTACTTCAGTAAAAGTACCAATACCAAACTGTTAAAAATACTCTTTATGTGTGTGTGTGTGTGTGTGTGTGTGTGTCTTTGTGTCCTTGTGTGTGTCTGTGTCTTTGTGTGCGTGTGTGTATGTGTGTGCGTGCGTGTGTGTGTCTTTGTGTCCTTGTGTGTGTGTGTGTGTGTGTGTGTGTGTGTATGTGTCTTTGTGTGCGTGTCTGTATCTGTGTGTGTGTGTGTGTGTGTGTGTGTGTGTCGGGGGTCAACAAGTGCACACCCAGAAAAAAGGCGCTTCCTCAAACATTGTTTTGACAGCATAAAGAATCTACAGGAAGCTTTTTAAGGGCTGTAACTAACACTAACTAACTAACTACTTTTCATTCATGAATAATTTACCACTTAAGATATCAAGTTACTATCATAAAAGACGTCGAGAAGCAGTCACATGCGAGGAGCTGGAACTAGCGAATTTGGCATTTCTGATTAAAAACAATGGAATATATAAAGTAGCCTATGAAATGACTTTAGAATGTTTAGACATTGCCCTGTTGCAGCTTCTCAGTCGTGAGGACTTGTTAATCATGTTATAATATCTTAGGGTTTTGGACTGTTGAAAACAAGACCTGACTGTTGGCTTATAAACAAACTGTGCAGAAGACTTCTTATTTTCCTTCTCAAAAAAGTTCTTTATACCATTTATGATCTACGCAGAACCAGTAGCGCTGTAGCAGAGGTGGAAAGTAACTGATTACAGTTACTCACGAGTCACGTTACTGTTATTGAGTAGTTCTTTTGTGTACTTTTATTTTTTAAAGTGGTTTTAAAAATGTTTTACTTTTACCTAAGTATGTTTTGTTTGAAGTATTGCACTTTGCTACATTTGAAATCACATCCGTTACTGAGAAGAAGAAAAAATTGTTTTTGCATCGTTTATTTGTTAGATTTTTTTAAAGGTTTTTGTCACTTTTTAAGGGTTTTGGCTTTGTGCCCTTAAAGGTGCTTTAAGCGATGTCGCGCGTTATTTAGGCTACAGCATTTTTTACAAGCTTTGTGTACATGTAACAGATGTGGACAGGGTACGGAAACAGACAACTTCAGCTGACAGTTTTCCGAAATGGATTTGCTCTGCAGAAGACAATATCACATTAATTGGCTTCTGGTCTACTGCTTCCCTACTATCCGCACCTCTGCTCCTCAGCAATACAAGACGGTGTTGTCTAAGAGTGATCTCATTTTCTACCACACGTACATAAAAATGACATTACAGTATAGTATCTCATTCAACTCTTAATGTGCACATTCTCTCAGTCTCATAGACTTGGGCTTCACTTGTTTTACAAGGGTTCGGGCAGTTTGGTAAAAGTCAGCTGTTCCTTGTTAAGACGTCAGCGTTGGGGGTAGAGGGGTAAATGAAGTGGGGTTTTCACCACGTCAGAAACAGAGCTTGGGAGTTCCCCAGGGCACCCACGTCAGTCCTCTCAGTTTTTTTTTATTTATTTATTTTTTATTGATTTGTGTAAACTTTTGTATTTATTCAGGTTTTCGTTTGTTTGAGTCTCTTGTTTTTGTCCTTCCTTAACTATCACACAGCTCTGTTTTGTCTTTTCTGTGGCTCTTATTTCAGCACTTTCACACTTTTTCTATTTTTAACTTATGTGCTCCTTTCATTTCTTCTTCCCCATCTTAATCAACCTTCTGTCTCTCCCTGTTCTTCTTGGTACTAAAATAGCTCATTGTTGCTGTACTGCGATAACAACTGAAACCAGATCACCTCTGGCTATGAGGGTGTGCATATGAGTGTGTTAGAGGCTCTCGCTCTGAGCATGCCCGGACAGACCCCCGCTCCAAACTCGCACACACTCACACACCAAAACCACACTAAGGCAACAGTGAAACCGAAGACAAAGACATACACTCTTCAATATCCGTGCCTCTAGTTTTGCGCAACACATCTTTACTCAATATTTGTGAATAACCCACACAACGACCACATATTGTTTGTGTTCTGTTTATGGACGACTGTTGCGTATTTGCACTTAAAATCCTTGTTCAGTTTCTTGAAATGTGTAAAAAGGCCTCATTTAGTCAACATAGAACACAAGTTTGATCCTGTCCAGTTTCTGTTTGCATTGTGTCACCTTTTTTTCAGGGGGTAAGATGATCCTTCGTAAGCGTCGCCTATCATTCCTACATTGTGAGAGAATGTTTTTGCGTGGTCAGGTTACAGAAAAAATATGTCAAACCAGGTGTGGTGATATTGAGAGTCTGCAGGAGAATCCACTGCTTAGCACACTTTGAGATGAGGAACTAACGAGTGAAATTCCCTGCTGGAATTTTGGTTAAGGAATATATTGGCCTGAATATATCACTTTCGCATTAGTCTTGTTTGGGAAACTTTCCCTTGAGATTCCAATGAGCAGACGTCCTCATCCTAGATGCCTTTTCTGTTGTAAACGTAAAACTCAAATCCCATATTGGTGGGACGTTGGGATAAAACGTTAACGGTATTTATTTCCTCGGTGGCAGCAGAACACGAGCCTTGTAGGTTAACCTGGGCTAACAAAACACTTTCAGTGCTGAGCAACTCTGAAATACACTATAAACACTAGCCTGGCCACATTTAGGGTAATTAACAACCCATAAGGCAATACTACTGTAGAGTTAGCAGGGCTCTCTACATTCAAATAATTACTTAAAGGTCCCATGGCATGAAAATTTCACTTTATGAGGTTTTTTAACATTAATATGAGTTTCCCCAGCCTGTCTATGGTCCCTCAGTGGCTAGAAATGGTGATACGTGTAAACCGAGCCCTGGGTATCCTGCTCTGCCTTTGAGAAAATGAAAGCTCAGATGGGCCAATCTGGAATTTTCCCTTTATGATGTCATAACGGGAAAGGTTACCTCCCCTTTCTCTGCTTTGCCCGCCCAGAGAATTTGAAAGAGAGAGACATCATGGCTTGCAAACAAGCGAAGCGGCAGTTGGTCAAGGCCACACACCCCACCCTCCACCTTGCCCCCCCCTCTCCTCCTCAATAGCATTTAAAGCTAGGGACACAGAAATGGCACATCCTAAGGAAAGCTCATTGTGGGACTGGCTCTAGTGGCTGGAATTCTGCACCAAGGCTGAATTTCTGGAAATAGACTTCAGATACAGTATTAGGGGACCACTAAGGCATATATAAAAGAGACTTCAGATACAGTATTAGGGGACCACTAAGGTCTATATAAAAGAGACTTCAGATACAGTATTAGGGGACCACTAAGGCATATATAAAAGAGACTTCAGATACAGTATTAGGGGACCACTAAGGTCTATATAAAAGAGACTTCAGATACAGTATTAGGGGACCACTAAGGCATATATAAAAGAGACTTCAGATACAGTATTAGGGGACCACTAAGGCATATATAAAAGAGACTTCAGATACAGTATTAGGGGACCACTAAGGTCTATATAAAAGAGACTTCAGATACAGTGTTAGGGGACCACTAAGGCCTATATAAAAGAGACTTCAGATACAGTATTAGGGGACCACAAGGCCTATATAAAAGAGACTTCAGATACAGTATTAGGGGACCACTAAGGTCTATATAAAAGAGACTTCAGATACAGTGTTAGGGGACCACTAAGGTCTATATAAAAGAGACTTCAGATACAGTATTAGGGGACCACTAAGGCCTATATAAAAGAGACTTCAGATACAGTATTAGGGGACCACTAAGGTCTATATAAAAGAGACTTCAGATACAGTATTAGGGGACCACTAAGGTCTATATAAAAGAGACTTCAGATACAGTATTAGGGGACCACTAAGGCCTATATAAAAGAGACTTCAGATACAGTATTAGGGGACCACTAAGGTCTATATAAAAGAGACTTCAGATACAGTATTAGGGGACCACTAAGGCCTATATAAAAGAGACTTCAGATACAGTATTAGGGGACCACTAAGGTCTATATAAAAGAGACTTCAGATACAGTATTAGGGGACCACTAAGGTCTATATAAAAGAGACTTCAGATACAGTATTAGGGGACCACTAAGGTCTATATAAAAGAGACTTCAGATACAGTGTTAGGGGACCACTAAGGCCTATATAAAAGCATCCAAAAAGCAGAATGTCATAGGACCTTTAAAAACTATAAGAAAGTTGCTTGGTTGATATAGAGCTGCACTGATGAATCTGTCTAATCATTAGTTGATAATTTACTTCCCGTTTAAGTCTTTCTGCAAGCAAAGAAAACTAATATTTCCAGCTTCTGAAATGTGATATCTTTTCTTTGTCATAAAGTGACAGTAAATTCAATATCTTTGTGTTTCAGACTTGTGGATGAAAAATGGAAACATATCACAGGTCGCCGACCCCTGCATTAGACAAAGTTGGGCATTGAAATCCTCACCTTTACCAACAACTGCTTCACAGTTACCTTTGAGCAAGGCCTTCATCTGGTAAAAAACAGCCCCTGTAAACCTGCCCAGTGTCTGTGGTTGTATAGTGGGAAGCTCCCAGGTGGGAATCTTCATACTGCTGGTGATGTGGAGCAGGGCGTTGCTGGGAAAAGAGTGCATGTGCTCAGCTAATCTGTCCTGGATTTAAAACAAAGAAAGCTTTTAAGTACCTACTCAGGCTGAACCAAAGTGTCAAACATCGCTGAAGGCCTGCAAACGAAAAGATGGAGTATTTCAATTCATGAAATGTTAGAGTGCATGAAATCAATTGGCGCTGTTGTGTTTTGCCATAAATTATGTTAAATGCCTTGCAGAGGGTGCCATTTGGCATGGCACGAGGGAGAATAACTCAGAGAGGAGAGAGAGAGAGAGAGAGAGAGAGATCAAAGGACCATAGGCTTAAAATGAAGTCTGTTTTAACATGAAGTTGTTATTTAAGCTCACATGTTGACACATTTCACAACACATAATGAGAAATTACCAAAGGTTCTGTATGAGAGCAGGTGAGGTGAAGTCTACAGATGTATTAAGCCTGTCTGTCTGTCTGTCTGTCTCTCTGTCTGTCTCTCTGTCTGTCTGTCTGTCTGTCTGTCTGTCTGTCTCTCGCTCTCTGTCTGTCTCTCTCTTTGTCTCTCTGTCTGTCTGTCTGTCTGTCTGTCTGTCAGTCTGTTTCTCTGTCTGTCTGTCTTTCTGTCAGTCTGTCTCTCTCTGTCTGTCTGTCTGTCTGTCTGTCTGTCTGTCTGTCTTTCTGTCTGTCTCTCTCTTGTTCTCTTTCTGTCTTTCTGTCAGTCTGTCTCTCTCTCTGTCTGTCTGTCTGTCTGTCTGTCCGTCTGTCCATCTGTCCGTCTGTCCGTCAAAAAGACAAAGAGTGAGTACACAACACATATATATTTAAACTGTGACAGTGCACCTCACAGTTTTTAACATAGGATAGATACCGTACTATGGAAATGATAGATTGTGTAAATGTTGGGTAATGTAAGTGCATTACCTAATGTGAAAACTGTACTCTGTCTTTTACACGACTGCAGCCTATTACTTTCAGCTCTTCTAACGGCAATTTGGAACACGTGTCTTGCATTGTTTGTTACTGGATTCACTGGTAGTTGAAACGACTAAACTGAAAAGATATCATTATGGTGTGTTTTGGTGATTAGACCATATGTTCTCATGACATTTCACAAAAAAAATGAACGCACAATGGTAAGTTTTGAAAGAAAGACTGGCTGCGTTATGAGTGATGAGTTTGGAGTTCTGTAGAGTTGTGAAATTGTACCACATAGTTGCGATAATAATCCCAAAGTGATAAAAACCAACCTGTAATCAAACTAAATGAAACAGGCAGTGGTGTAAATCAGCACAAGTGGCCATCGCAAACATAAAAACTTCACATATTTCCTTTGGCTTTTTTTTTTTAATCTCTTTTTAACAAGCTTTAACAAGATTTTGTTTGGCTCCGACCAAAACGAGATCTTTTTTTGGTTCATACTCGTCTCTATCCAAACGATCGCCCTCGGCCGTTTGGCGTATTTCGGTATTTGTTAACAAGCTGTTCTGCAACACAAATGATGTGTTCTGGTCATATTTTGAATTGCTCTGGCATCGAACCAGCCACTCGTGGTGTGTGTTTCTGCTTGGGTATACTGGATATTTTGGTTATAACGATGGCCAAACACCCGCACGATTTCAATTTTCCTGCCACAGCTCGAGAACGTCTTCTTTGATATAAGCTTCTGAAATGTAATGCCACCTTGGTCCTTCTCACTGGGAAGAGGTTTTAAGTGCGTGTGTGAGCAGCTGTAGCCACTGGGACAATTGCCCTTTCTTTGTGCTTTTTAGCGTGTTCAACCAACACATCTGGTTTGGTTGTCCCCTGACACGATCCTGTCTTTGTACCAGGCCGTCATGGCAAATCTTAAATCGTGAGACTCTTTTATGGCTCTGATTGAACTCTACTCTTTCCTTTGGCTTTTCCGTCTCTATGTACACAGTTTTTGTTTTAATGAGATTTAACATTTGGACTCAACCAGAATGCCAAAGTTAAAGTTGGACATTTTGGGACTTATTTGCTTTACATAACAACATTGATACCACTCTCATGTCTGTATAGGGCAGTGGTGTAGTCTACGTGACACGCAGGTATACGCAGTATACCCACTAAGAAAGCTCCAGGATTTCCATATACCCACTTGAAAATGCGCAATGACATGTAACAACATACTATATTTATACTATATATTTGATATATTTTGAATTGTCATCTGTGTTTTCTTTCATCACATAGGCTAAATAAAGGTATTTCCTCCGTAAATTGGTGCATTAAAGTGTGTCATATATATATATATATATATATATATATATATGGCTACGGCCAGCAGCAGGTTAGCTTAGCTTAGCATAAATACTGGAAACATATGGAGAAACAGCTAGCGTGGCGCTGTCCAAAAGTAACACAATCTGCCTTTCAGCACGTTTACAGCTCACTAGCTAATGCTTTATTAAGTTAGACATCTGGCTAACACTGGTGCATTTACAGAAATGTTGATTAATGTGCATTATCCTAATCGAATAAAGCTACAAATTGTCTACAAATAAAGCCATAAATTGTCTACAAATAATTCTACAAATTGTCTACAAATAAAGCCATAAATTGTCTACAAATAAATCTACAAATTGTATTTTTCGGCACTTTGCAATTGGACAAAAGTATAAAGCTGCCAGGAACCCAAAATAAAAGACATTGTATGACGTTGTAAACCACTTCAGATATTAATAATGCGTTTAAAAACAAGGTTTATGGTCTACAGGCATACACAGCTTGTCTACGTTACTATAAATAAAACCAAAAAGTTATTCATCTTTTTTACTGAACAAACCTCACTTAAAGTTCATTTAAAATTAAAATATCAACCTTAAGTTTGAATTCTTAAAACATGTTCTCACTGAGCGAAACTTGAGCTTGTCACATATAATCACCGTAAGGAAACGGGAACATTTCTAAAAAAGATAAAATGATGCTCTATATAACTTTTATCGTGGAGTTCTAACTTGTAATCAGAGGGTTATTATCCGGTGTCTCACTAAATTATACATAAACTGCTGTTTATGATGGCTTTGTTGCCAAGGACTTTTCTGCGTACACTATTAGAAAACCAGCTCGATCCAGATCGATTGAGTCGCCTCTTCTTAGGCAACCACTTCACATGGTCCTTGTCCTCCCCGCTGTGTCTGGTCGCCGAGGCCAACGGGTAATTTTGTGGCTCTGCCTGTTATCCTCATTTGCCCTGGAGTTTTTTTTTTTTTTTTAACAAAGACAGGGCTGAGCCAGCCTTATGCACTGTGTGTGTGTGTGTGTGTGTGTGTGTGTGTGTGTGGAGGGGGGGCGTGTATGTGTGTGTGTGTGTGTGTGGAGGGGGGGCGTGTATATGTGTGTGTGTGTGTGTGTGGAGGGGGGGCGTGTATATGTGTGTGTGTGTGTGTGTGTGTGTGGAGGGGGGGGAGGGGGGGCGTGTATATGTGTGTGTGTGTGTCTGTCTATATATGTGTGTGTGTGTATATGTGTGTGTGTGTGTGTGTGTGTGTGTGTCTGTCTGTGTGTGTGTCTGTCTGTATATGTGTGTGTGTGTATGTGTGTGTGTGTGTGTGTGTGTGTGTGTGTGTGTGTGTGTGCGTGTGTGTGTCTGTCTGTGTGTGTGTCTGTGTGTATGTGTGTGTGTTTGTGTGTGTGTGTCTGTCTGTGTGTGTGTGTGTGTGTGTGTTTGTGTCTGTCTGTGTGTATGTGTGTGGTGTGTGTGTCTGTGTGTGTGTGTGTGTCTGTGTGTCTGTCTGTCTGTCTGTGTATGTGTGTGTGTGTTTGTGTGTGTCTGTCTGTATATGTGTGTGTGTGTCTATCTGTCTGTGTGTGTGTCTGTCTATATATGTGTGTGTGTGTGTGTGTGTGTGTGTGTGTGTGTGTGTATGTGTATGTGTGTGTGGTGTGCTAACTAACTAAGTCATACAGTTAGGAAAACAATCAAACAAACATGTCTAGTGAGAAATCTGATTGGCTAGTAACATCTACTACTAGCCATGTTGGCTAGTGATCAAAAAGAGTTCATTAAACGCCCTGTAATAGTATATAATAAGTATATTTTTCTGTTTTCTGCCAATAATTTCGCTCCATAAATCAAACTGCACATTGTCCTTCTTTCCCTCCTCCATCACTCCATCCATCCCAGTTTCCTCCACCCTGCTTCCTCTCAGAGAGGATATTTTAAGGTTATTTTTCTCTTGTTTTCTCTGCCGCTGATGAGAAATGGCTGGATAAGTGCCAGCGGAGGAAGAGGAGGAAGAGTTGAGTGACAGTGTTGTAAGACGACAGGAAACGGCAGGCATCTCCACCCTGATAGAAAGAGACAATGATGTTCCTCTTTCGCCTTTTTACTCACTTCCCCTTTAACAGATACATTTCTTTTTTTTTTTTTTTGAGAAATTATCTTATAAACACAATCTGCTGGGTTTTTTTTTTTTTTCCATCATCCAGAAATAGAGCTGTAACAATTTCAAATGTTGCCTTACTCAGAAATTATTGCGATGAACAATATGATTGTCTCAGTTTTGAATGAATCCCATGATACATCTTTTGGTTATATAATCACTGTCATGTGACTGAGGTCATGTAGTAACACAAACACACAGCAGCCTATGAAGTAAACAACGCCTCTTTATTGTCATGATGCCGTCCCCCCCGCCCTTGTCATTTTTATTGCTATAAACCTATTTTGGGTCAAGTGCCAACAACTAACAATTGAAATAATAATAAAAAGGTGTAGTCTAACAAATCATCACTTAAATAATTACAATTTGGCATATCTAACCACAGACAACTGCACTTTAAAAATACTTTTTAGTTCTGCCTGAGGTTAAACAAAGAAACGGCGATTACAGGCCTATCTAGAAACTCTATTTCTAGGAATGTTGCACCACTCTGTGTGAGATTTGAGGGAGTGTGCCTATGTTCCCACAGTTCCCACATTTCTAAGCTGTGGGACCACTGGGCTGTGGGACCATTGGGCTGTGGGAACATAGGGCTGTGGGAACATAGGGCTGTGGGAACATAGGGCTGTGGGACCATTGGGCTGTGGGAACATAGGGCTGTGGGAACATAGGGCTGTGGGACCATTGGGCTGTGGGAACATAGAGCTGTGGGAACATAGGGCTGTGGGACCATAGGGTTGTGGGAACATAGGGCTGTGGGAACATAGAGCTGTGGGACCATAGGGTTGTGGGAACATAGGGCTGTGGGAACATAAGGCTGTGGGACCATAGGGTTGTGGGAACATAGGGCTGTGGGAACATAGAGCTGTGGGACCATAGGGTTGTGGGACCATAGGGTTGTGGGAACATAGGGCTGTGGGACCATAGGGTTGTGGGAACATAGAGCTGTGGGAACATAGGGTTGTGGGAACATAGGGCCAGATTTGAACACTGGATGGAGAAAAGTAAAAGTTGGTTACTTCTGCTGTTTGTCTCAGAAATGTGTGTTCTTTAAAAATAAAAACACAACAATGCACAACAGAAATCAACTACACTAGGGCTGCACTATATGGGGGAAATATGCGATAACGTTGAATATGGCGATATAACCTGCGATAAATAACCAGATATTAAAGTGTTCTCAGTTTCCGCTGTGTTCAGCATTCTGCTTAAACCACGACAAACTGCTTGTCGAGTTTAAAACAAATGAAGGGAAATCATTTCCCACGTTCTTTTATTGAACAAATTGAACGTTGGATTGAATATAAAATCCCCCCCCCCCTCCCCTTTCACGTCTTCAGCTGTCCTATCAAAATAGGCCCTAAAAAATAAATTAAACATAAACTGACAGGTTTTTCTATCTTCCCTTCCAGCCACCATGAAGAAAGGCCAGAACGGCTCCAGCTGGACCAGCGAGCGGAGCCTAATGTTCGGGGAAAACGTCCAGACTCCGCACCCCGCAACCTCCGCCTCCTCTTCCTCTTCCTCCCTTGCCCCCTCCGGCGAGGTGACGTCCATCGACGGAGTCCGATTCACCGAGGGAGACCTGCTGCTTCAGGTAACGCCACGGAGATGCTGCTCGTTTAGTGTTTAAGGGTGGAAAAAAAGCAACGCAAAGCTCCGATTCAAGTTTTTTTATTCTGGTGTCCAGGCGCTGAACGGCTTTGTGTTGGTGGTGACGGCTGAAGGATACGTCTTCTACACATCGCCCACCATCCAGGACTTCCTCGGCTTCCACCAGGTAATACGTGACGCGGGAGCTGATCAATCAATATTAGTAGAGTAATGTAGTCTCGCTTTGCCAGACCTTCCTCTTCCACAGCGCTGCGGAGGAGGGTCTGGCTAGTCCACACAGCATTCGGGGATGGGAGAGAAACATGCTCTGGTTTGTTGGCATTTCTTTAGACCAATCACAATCGTCTTGGGCGGCGCTAAGTCCTGGACAGAGCCGCGGTGCCTCTGCAAAATAGGTCTCAGGAAGGAACTTGTCTTTGTAGTTTTAGTTGTGCAACAGAAAACTCAGATTGGACAGATAGTCTAGCTAGCTGTCTGGATTTACCCTGCAGAGATCTGAGGAGCAGTTAACCATAGTCCTCACAAATCCACCGGAGTTTAGAACGCCAACACAAATGGCGTTTTTCCACTACATGGTACCTGCTCGACTCGCCTGGACTCTACTCGCCTTTTTTGGTTTTCCATTATAAAAAAAAAGTCCCTGGTACCTGCTAACAGGTACTTTTTTAAGTATCACCTCCGTGGAGGTTCCAAGCAAGCTGAGGCGATACCAAAAGGTGACGTGAAAACCATTTTTAAATAGTTTAGCCAGTGGTGTTTTTTGCTGCCTCCAGCTTCTTTTGAAACTAAATGTGTCTTCTGGCAAACAGCCACATGCCGAGCATGAAATGAAGGACATCTGGCGCAATTTACGGCAGCACCTGAGCATATAGACCCCAATCCTAAGGCCTCCAGCACGCTGGCTACGTGGCGTGAGCGTGGCATTTCTGTTGCGTGTCAGTTGCGTGACGGCTGCGTGGCGTTTTCTATATCTTTGCACACCAGAAACGTGTCTTGACGCGGCGCTGCTGCTGCCGCTAGCCTCGTCTGTACACATGGATGTTTCCCATTGATAAAATGAAATGTTAAACATAAATATATACTGATGTGATTACAGCAAAGACAACGTCGGCAGTCTTGACGGCAAAATCGGCTACAGAATATTCCGTTCTGTATTGACAGGTGCAATATTTGAAAATCGATAATTATTTATTATTATTTTTTTAAATTACATTTATATCTGCATTTATGTCAAAACCTCGAGACTTTCAAACATCAACATGTCATTTCTTAAATGTATTTGTGTCAAAATGACATATAAACATCTTTTCGTGTTCTATGTTGCCTGGAAACGCTTCCAACACGCTTGCGTGTCGCGTGGAAAATAGGCGTCGGTCCTATTTCTAGCATGCACGTGTTTTCGGGTGAGACGTGCAGAAATAAAAACGGACACGCCACGCAGCCGACACGCTCACGCCACGCAGCCAGTGTGCAGGAGGCCTAACCTTTTCTAAATGTCGGAAAAGCTAGAGCAGATAATAAATAAATTACACTCAAAAAGCTTGAAGACAAAACTTGCTAAAGAAGTGCAACTGGGGATAGAGTACAATCATTTGATCTGAGAAAAGTCATTTAGTTTGTTTAGATGCTCACACTGATTTTTACATCCATTCGGTTTAGGTGATGCCCAAAATGGCTTAGGTGCTGCCCTTAAGCCTATAATAGTAGGAATAGAACTGCGGCTCTCCTCAAGCTCCGCCCTAAGGTCTGAGGAGCGTTTTGTTGGCGAGCTCCAGCCCCTATTTAATGTTTGTACTGGCAGGGTGCATTCAAGAGCGATGATGTGTACACACACACATGCACACACACACATACACACACACACACGGTGTGAACAACGCTCTCTGCCCTGACACACCGAGTCGGGTGGATGAATGCCGCCTCTCGGCTTTCTTTCTCTTACTCACGACTAAACCTTCCTTTGTCAACGGTGCTGAAAAATGGCCGCAGACTACGGCAGGCTTTGCTGAGTTCAAAGACACCCCGAAGTCAGAGTTTTTTTTTTTTTTTTTCCTTTCTCTTTTACTACTGCAGAAACAGAAATAGTGTCTAATACTTGTACTACTATAACTACTATAAATACTGTCACTCAGGGCTGTCAATCGATTGAAATATTGAATCGCAGTTAATCGCATGATTGTCCACAGCTAACTTGCGATAAATCGCGAATGAATCGCACATTATTTATCCGTCCTAAATGTAGGGCTGGGTACCGAATTCTTTTAGGCGCCGAGCGAATTGCCTCTAAAGTATCGCGTATCGGAAAAATGCCTCGTCATTCAATACCCATTATCAATCCCTAATGAGTAAATCTCACCAGCGTCAGTGAGCCAATAAGCACGCAGCATGCTTTGTACTGTTTAGGAACCGGTATCAAAGTCATGGTATTGGTAACGATACCCAGAACATTCTAAACGAGCAGAGGGTGAAAACAGGTATATTGAGAAGGACAGTTTGATAAAAATATTGGGTTTTTTGGATATTGAAGCATGTAAACATGTTCTAGTAGAAAAGTATAAAGCTGAAAATTGAGCATGATATGGGACCTTTAATTGGGAGCGTGCCTATGTTCCCACAGCCCTATGTTCCCACATTTCTAAGATTTTTTTCCTAAATTAGGCCCTAGGTTCCCACATTTCCTTTTTCATACATTTGTATGAGATTTTATCCCCCTTTCTCCCAATTTGGTAGCCAATTACACCCAACCTATTATCCAGTAGCAATGGACTACAGATGGAATGTAACCCTAACCCTAACATAGGGCCTAATTTTAAGAAAAATCTTAGAAATGTGGGAACATTGGGCTGTGGGAACATAGGGCCTAATTTTAAGAAAAATCTTAGAAATGTGGGAACATAGGGCTGTGGGACCATTGGGCTGTGGGAACATAGGGTTGGACCCCCTTTAAATTCATGTAACAGAGGAAAGATGATTTGTTTCTCTGTTTTTAGTCGGATGTCGTCCATCAGAGCGTGTTTGAGTTGATCCACACAGACGACCGAGCTCTCTTCAGACGGCAGCTCCACTTCTCTCTCAACCCAAACACCGTCCACAAAGATGGCACCGCAGTGAGTCCCAGTAAGTCTGCTCCTCACGTACACCGCAACATATGAGTGTGTGCTACACCGGAGCAACACACTTAATCTCTTAGGTGTAAAGGCGGAGACGATGCGGAGCAACTCATCCTCCGGAAAAATGCTGTAAATACGCAACATGACTGCAGCTTTTTAGTGTTTTAGTAGAACACAAAGACTGAAAAATAAAAACAAAGAATGAAATAAGTTTACACCCAAACACGCACACACGCACTGCATCTGACATACTGACTGACGTGGAAGACAAACAAATTTTGTAGTCTGATCCTGGCATAAAAACACGCTAGGAGCTAAAACTGGGGGTGACATGCTCTCTCCATCTTGTTCTAGTTCAAATGCATCTGCAACAAGCCAGAAAGTATGACCGCAGCACAGATTATCAACATGAGATGAGACTACTGGTGGATGGTGAATGTTTTGATTATTGCTCCTGCAGGTGAGCAGAGCTCGGCGGAGATCAGCAGCAACGTGATGACCTACGACCCGCAGGCCATGCCGCCAGAGAACTCCTCCTTCCTGGAGAGAAACTTCAGCTGCCGCTTCCGCTGCCTGCTCGACAACTCCTCCGGCTTCCTGGTAAAATACTACACATCTTTAACCCTCGTGTGGTCTTCCCGTCGACCACGCAACTTTTTGTTTTTGTAAACTCAGATGGATTTTGATTGGCTGTCAGTGTCTCTCTCTCCGTCGCGTCATGTTGTGAACTCAGATAGATTTTGATTGGCTGTCAGTAGCTATGTTTCCATCCACACGTTTTTATCCGAATTAAGTGATATCGAATGAAAAATGCCTTATGGAAACAGTAAAATTCGATTGAATTTCATGAATATCGACTCAAATGAAATACGTTCCGTCTCATCGGATTTTATCTTGATCGATATATTTGGCTTATGCGATAAACGCTGATGGAAACGTTATTTGCCGAATAAATAATGAATTGCGATTAAGTTTTAGGTCATTTTATGGTTGCAACCCGCCACAAAACAAAGAAGAAGAAGTTTTAGTTCATTTCCGCCCAGTATTTCTGCTCTGTTTGCACACATGGCGGGTGTCAACAAAGACAGATGGAAGTGGACGAACAAGGAGACGCACTACCGGGAGTGCCGACACAAATGTCCCTTATGATGCAATGATCGTCTACCACAGCCTGTAGTATGATTGATGGCCAGCCCTTTCTATTGACTAAATCCCTGCAGCCTTCAGCAGGGGTCTAATCGGGACGTGAGTCCCGTCTATTGCGCAATACACCTGTGGCACAAGGTGCGCTCTGGAGTTACGCAGCGAGATATCATGCGCCTCATCCACTCCAGGTAGGTAGATATACCTTCGCATCATCCTCGTTCGTATGGCATTGCACACGGTGTAAACACACCGGTGCACGGTGGTTTTGCTGACTCCAAACGTTTCGCCTACCACTCTGTACTCTGCGCATGGAGCCAGTTTGTAAAGCGCAATGGCGATACGCTTCTCGGTTGGAACCGGAGGGCGATAGCTTGCGACATCTGGGGAAAAGGACGGGCCAAACAAATTACACAACAGGTCAAATGTTGTCTTGGTCATCCGAAAATGCTTCAACCAAAGGGTTTCCGTGAAGTGTCTCTGAACCACGATCTCCCAGAACTGTTTGGAGCGCTGTCGTTCCCACACCACAGTCCGCCTCCGTTGTCGTCGGGCATTTACGTGCATCTGCATCATCATAGCAATGTGTTGATAGCGTCGTTGTTTTCTTATTATAGCTTGATATGTCGCTATCAGCTGGCACATAAGCACTATTACAACTTGTGCAATATTGATCATTTGTTGGTAGATGGCATGATCCATTTTGTCTGGCAAAACTTTGTTCGCAAAAGTTAGCTTGAATGTTGTGCGATTCAGTGTTAAAATGAATGGAAACACCTTAAGATGTCTAAAATCAATTCGATATACCAATTTGATCGCAAAACAGCATGTGACGTCATTATGCACAGGTTTTTATTCGCTTTAAAGCCGTTGGATGGAAACACACTTTCACCAGCTTTATTCGGATGAGTTTTTTTACCGAACTTCAGATAATTCGATTGACAAGTGGATGGAAACTTAGCTAGTGTCTCTCTCTCCGCTGTGCCATGTTGTCAGATTGATTGCGATTGGCTGTCAGGGTTTCAACGTTTTTCGCACTTTTATCAACGTTTTTGTCTCTTTTTTCAGGGTTTTTTCCCCCGAGATTTTTGTCGTATTTTCCAAATAATTTTCTACAATTTTTTTCCGATATTTTTCTCGCTTTTCTCAATACATACAGACATGTCCTGGGACCTCCCTAGATAGTTGGAGATCTCAACCCCGCCCCCCAATGTTGAATCCAAAGTTACACCCTTGGTAATCGTTCCCAGTGTGGATTGGCCCTTTATCCTGCAGCTGATCATTAGAAAGTATGAGTAAAACTTAGCCGGACCAAAATGTTTCGACTGTGAGTTGTGCGTTTTTCTCTGCAGGCCCTGAACTTCCACGGCTGCCTGAAGTTCGTCCACGGTCAGCACCGCGTGTCCGAGGACGGGACGTTGATTCCCCCGCAGCTCGCCCTGTTCTCCATCGCCACGCCAATGCAGCCGCCATCCATCCTGGAGATCCGCACCAAGACGCTCCTCTTCCAGACCAAACACAAGCTGGACTTCACGCCCTTGGGCATAGACACCAGGTAGACGCACACGCACTCCGGTTGTCCACTACTCAGATCTGTGAAACTAAATCAGCTAGGCAATAATTCATTTATTTAGCCTGACAAGCCAGCCCCACATCAAGATGTTGGGTCTGTGAACTCACCATTGGCAGGGCTCAATCCGAGGGGCGGGATAAACGGTTGTCTTTCAAATTCCCTCTGCACGCAATAGGATAGCGCTACAACCAACCAGAGCAACGCAAAATGTCAACACCTAGTTTGGTATCAATATAATGTTCTGACAAGCAGACAAAAACAGAACTAAATACACATGTATATTGGTATTGGCCATCAAAAGAAAGAAGAATTATAAGTCGAACAAAACAGATTTATTTAGTATTTTATATGTCTATAACTTTAAAACACTAAGAATTCATTTATTAAACCTATTGTTATGTAATCAAGTATTCAGACAACCAGCATACGAAAAAGGCCAGACAACTAACAAAATACTTTGAAATCTTTAAAACAATTCCCATTTTTTTGCATTTGCTAAATTATATTTGAATAACCTCTTTCCTCAAAAACAAAATGACCCTAAACCCACCAAAAATCGACAAGAGTGCAGCGTCTGGAAACAGATCCCCGTGATCTTTAATTGAAATATTTTTTTTATTTGAATTTAATTTAACATTTTCTTTCTGCAGAGGGAAGGTGGTTCTGGGTTACAGCGAAGTGGAGCTGTGTATGAAAGGTTCAGGCTACCACTTCATCCACGCCGCAGACATGATGCACTGCGCCGAAAACCACGTAAGAAGTAAGTCGCCTCTTAAGTTTGATTTAAAGTCACTGACTTAGTAAACAGCAGGGGCGGAGCCAGACGTTGAAAACAGCAGGGGCTCAGCCCAAATCTAGAGAGGGAGGTGCGGGGGTCATGTTCCATTCACAGCAGCTATATACTTTAAGCCGTTTAATAACAGAATGTGTAACAATCTGATCATCATTTGGAGAAACATGAGAGTTAGATAGGAACATCCTGTTTTCTTTGTTTTTGACAGGGTTTTTTGGCAGTTTTTCAGACATTTTTGGCACTCTTTCCAACATTTTCTTCTCTCACATTTTTATATCCTGTTTTGTATCTTGTTGCTCTCCATCATGCTGAAACAAGAACGCAAGAAATGTTGAGGATGACTTATTTTCCCTCCTGCCACCTCAAGAGAGGTAGAAACTGTCCGATGTTTCTATTTTTAAGTTCCATAACATAGGTAGGGTTTAGGGATGCACCGAATCCAGATTTTTGGGGTTCGGCCGAATACCGAATCCACTGGTTAAGATTCTGCCCAATCCGGAACCGAATACCGGATCCTCCTCCCAGTTTTTAGCTGTGACTGTCCTTCCTTTGCCATACCTGAAGTTGCTGCATTTTGCCTGCTGTCTGTAGATTCCTTCATGCCCAACTCGTATTCTTTCGGATGTTTCATACCAGATGTTGTAACAGCGGTGATGTTGTGTATAGTTTAGGGTCCTCGCCACCACGAGACAAATCGGCATTGCAAATTGAACATGTAGCTGGACTTGAATGGCCTTCTTTTGACTGAAAGTACTGCCAAACTACACTTTTTCTGCTCACGAGTTCCATTTACACTTTCTCACACCTTCCCGTAATCAACGGCACCGTCATTACGTCGACCAGCGTAGCGCATAGTGCAAGTGTAGGGTTCGGTTTGGTGGAAAAATATTCTAAGGTTCAGCAGAAATCCAACCCCGTCAAAAAGCCCAATATTCGGCCGAGCTGAATCCTGGATTCGGTGCATCCCTGGTAGGGTTTCTCCATTGATTTGCCGGTCCAGTCAGAGAGACGGAGGGGAAATGACAAAAAAATGTTATAGACTGATCTTATATGCGAAGATGGATGACCTTAAAATGGTCTCTTCCACTTCCACTCTTCTAGGTCTATTACTGTATATGTTGATGTATGTTTGGATATATATATTGATAGATATATCTGACTCTTTCTGTGTTGTATCCAGTGATGAAAACCGGAGATAGCGGCTTCACCGTCTTCCGGCTTCTGAGCAAATCGAGGAAGTGGGTCTGGGTCCAGGCCAGCGCCAGGTTGGTCTTTAAAGAGGGGAAACCAGACTTTATCATGGTCCGGCAGAAAGTTTTGACGTAAGTCTCTCTGAGAACTTGGAGTATGTCTTTGTAATGTTTTACATTAGGAGCAGCAACCCACTCTTGTTTTTTCGCCACAGAAATGAAGATGGGGAAGAGCAGCTACGCCTCCGTCGGCTGCAGTTGCCGTTCAACTTTGCCACTGGAGAAGCGTTGCTTTACGACATGGCTCCCACCGTCGACATCCCCGACCCCTGCTCCGCCCCCAAGCAGAGGAAGTTAGACAACTGCACCGTCAGCCCCGACTCCATCCTCGGCTGCATGCTGAGTCAGGACCAATCCATCTACTGTGAGCACAACGACACCCTCAACTCCCTCAACGACGCCGCTTTCAAGGACACCCACGCCACAGTCAGCGTTCATGGAGATGTCTGGCAGCTCACGACACCCAAACCTGCCTCGGGAAGCCTGGTGAAGTCCGAGGACACCGTTCAGGACATGATGGAGACCCTGCAGCAGATCCTCTTGGACAACGACCTCTGCGACACCGTGGATGTGGGGCCTGAAGAGCTCAAGAGCTGGGAGAGCACCCTGTTGAAGATAAGCAACAACAGCTGCGAGATGAACGAAGACCTGGACCACATTCTCAGCAACGACATCCTGTCGTACGTAGAGGAGCAGCTCCAGAGGGAGGGCGGATTCAAGCTGCCAGATCAGCTGGATGAAATACCAGCCTGCCTTTCCACATTGGACCTCCAGAACCAGATTCCTGACCAGGCTGTGGGGCAGAACTTCGGCTGGCCTCTGGATCCCCAGAGCCAGCTGATACCAAATGGAGGGCAGTTGGTAGCCGGACAACCGACTCCAGTCGTGGGGATGATGAAACTGACTCACATGGATTTTCCTCAGTTGAGTTCTGGTTTAAACAGTCCAACCCTTCAGCAGATCGCTTCACAACAAACGCTCCCCACTTCTGTTGGTCTTCAACTGGGAACCACAGGCAACACTGGCGCTCCAGTTACCTTCAACCCCTCGGTGGCGGCTACAACACAGAACCAACTGAGAAAAAGACAGTTAAATCCCATGTTCAGCTTCCAGGGAGACCAGTGGAACTCCTCTGTCCCCAACTCAAACCAAGCCGACAGCTTTGTAGCAACCTACGCCCAAAATATTTCAAATGAGCCAGGTTTTGCTGCCGATCCTTCCTTGTCAAGCTGCCTACAGGGCCACTTTGCACTTCAGACACAAAACAATGACAACCAGAGACAGTCTTGGCTGCTGGATCAGCAGCTGATCTCAAGCGGACACCAACAAATGGGCGCCTGCCTCAGCCAAACGTCAGGATTTCAAAGGAATCCTCTTCCCGGGGTCGCCGTGGCCCAGAACGCCGCCAACAGCAGACCAATGTTCAGAACGCCAGAGACTTCAAATGTACCGTTTCCCATTCAGCAGGCCATGGAGCCGCTGCCGCCTCTTGCGCCTTCAAGCAGTTGTATGTTCAGAAATGCCCCCGCCTCCGTGCCTGTAAACAGAGTGAACCTCAGTCAGACGCCCTCCTGCCAGAGACTGAACCACGCCAGCAACCAGATTCCTTCCAAGCCCGCCTGCTTCTATCAGGGTCTCCCCGGAGGTGGATCCGTGCCGGGGGGGACGGCCGTCCCTGATCCTGATGAGGCAGCGCTGTCCTGCCAAATGACGGCTGGTCTCGACCCGAACGGCCTGCTGTTCAGTGAACAGACGCAGGTAAATCTTTCAAGTTTGAAGACCCCTCATTTTTTAAGATGAAGTGCCGATTAAATTGTTTTCGTTGTTGTAGCACATTCCCTGTAAATCCTACAATTTTCCAGGCTGTTCTCGTGAACCATTGGTACAAAACGTTAAGTAAAGTAATGCTCCGTAATTCGTAAGCACTCAACGTATTTTTTAGCTGTGTGCACCACAATCACGGCCGTTGTATAAGAACTCTGTGGGCCGCGTAGGGAGGAGGTAGGGGTGGTTAGTCGCGTCATAGTCGGGGCTTTAAATTCACTTTTTTGATCACTAGCCAACATGGCGTCTTTATAAAAATAGGTAAAGCTAACGATTGTGTCATGACAACGCGACTTGCTGTCTCATAGTAGAGGAATTACCGTATAGTACAGGAGAAGCTCGCAGGCAGTTTGGACTTCCATTAGCTGTTTAAGTTGAATTACTAATGTTAACTATCATTTTAGTGATCAATAATTAGCCTGTGTCTATGTTATCTCCTTACATATACCTACGCTCTCCGTCTCTGCTAGATTGGGAATGATTGAGATTTCTCTTGGCACAGCTACCAGAAGACTTCCAACTTTCAGACAGGTTGCTCACGTCACATCTATGTCGTCAAGCTCAGTTTGAGGCTGCGCAGTAACGCTCGCCACACGGCACACGCTACGTAGTAGCTGACGGTGCGACACGTCACGACACGGTGTTCATGGGAAATGTAGGATAAGTAAAATAAGGCAGCGTTGCTAGATAAAGATTATGTTTTGCAAGCCAAACACGCACAAAACCGCCCAAATTCATAGTCATAGCTAGTCATAGTCCATATTGACTAGCTCTAATTCTAAACTCTGGTCGATTCGAAGCTAGAACGGACAAATTACATTTATCTTAAAGTCAAATTCTCATCACACACTCGACAGCCATTTTGTTTCCAGAGCTCGCCTCCCTACGTACACACGTTCCACCAAATCAAGTTCCTTCCCAAGGCTATTTTGCAGAGGCACCGTCGCAGCGCTGTGGAGGAAGGTCTGGCAGTGCGAGACTAGCATTTCTTTTACATATTATCCGAAAGTTTTGACTCAAATTCAACTTAATTGGTTGATTGATTGGTCTCCAAATTCCCCCGGGTATTTGCGATTATAAAAAATTGGGTTTATTAACTCCAAACTCCAAACTTCAAACAACATTTATAATTCATTCTTTATGTCGTTTCATAGATCAACAGCTGTCCAGTCGACGGGAACGGCAGTTTCCCCTTCTCCTCGCTCCCCAATGGAACCGCATACTACTCAGAGAGCAAATAGGAACCAGCCGCTGCGGGATCCCCTACTGGGACTGAAACGACAGTTTAAAGGAAGCAAAAGGACTCCTGTCTCTAAACACAAAAGTGGATCAGACTGACGAACAGACATTTTCCCGAGGAAAGGACGAGGAGACTCAACAGGACGCCGCTCTCCTGTTTCTCTTTTTTTCCCTCTTATTCGGAAACAACGATGGAAGCTTGAAGTGTATGGTTCAGGAACGGCCGGTCTGTGAGGAAGAGAAGAAAAGGAAAACGTATGTTCCCATATGAAATCCCTCTTTGGAGCTGGTTGGATTGTACCAAAAAAAAAAAATTTGTTACGAGCAATCAAGATGGAGTTGGAGACATTTTTTTAACCGGTGGTAAAAGTCAGTTTTCTTCCACCACGTTGATAGATGAAAGTTTGGCTGCAGTCATCACTCATCGTCAGCCAATCAAGCGCTGCGCTGCTCTGCTCTGTTCTGTATCTTTAGCCCCAGGGTTCAACATTAAGGGTTGCCCGATGGTCTGGGGCAAGCAAAACGCCATATCGGGCAAGTAACTATAACAACCCATTTGCCCGTTCGGGCGTCATCGTATCATAAATGACGTTATCATTCTCTTTCCCCCGTTTTTTGTTTAAAAAGAAAACAAAAAAAAGAAAGGGGAGAGAGAGGGGGAATGACAGCAGGTCGGAATCGAACCTGCGGCTGCTGTGTCGAGGACCCATATATATATATATATATATATATATATATATATATATGGGCGCACGCTCTACCACTATTCCCACCCAGGCACCCTCGGAGAATGCTTGCTGAATGCGCCGTTGGCCGATCAAGAATTGAGTTGGCGCCTTGGAAGTTTTTTTGCAAACATTTTATTTTTTATTTAAATTTAATTTTTTTTTTTTTACAATTTCTTCGACATTTGGCTCTACTTTCAATGTGTGTGTGTTTTTTTTTTCCCATACTTTTTTTTCGACACTTTTCACGTTTCTATTTTTAAAACCAAGGCAAGTCGGGCAAGTCGAATTTTTTTTCACTTGCCGAGCAGACAAGTGAAAAAAACAAACAAAAAAACAACCTTAACGTTGAACCCTGCAGTCCTCATTGTTGAAGCCTTATCTCTTGTAAAACACATACTGTACAAAAAAACACTTCAGACAACGCCTAAAACTGCAACTACAGCGCTCACCAACCGTAGTTTTTAATTCATGCAGAGTTATGCGTTAAAGGAGATGTTTAGGTAAGGGCGTAACTTTTTTTTAAGCGACAAAAACCTCGGAAAAAACCCTTCGAAAAAAGCGGCAAAAGGTGACAAATGTTGGAAAAAGCGGCCAAAACTTTGGGGGAAAAAATCATAAAAAGGCGACCAAAAATTGTCTAAAAAAAAAAAAAACTTGAAAAAAGGCGACAAGATACTTGAAAAAATTGTCCCAAAAATTAGAAAAAAGGCAGCAGGGGATGTAATCATTTTGTTGTGTTACTAGCTAGATGTTAGCTAGCTTACTAACGTTAGCGGTAGCCCCGGTAGTTTGTGAACAGAGACGCTTCACAGCGTACAGCGCTCGGATGTATCACAGATAATACACATGATGAACTGCAGCCGTTATATCCATTTTTTTTTTACAGCTACGGGAACTCAGGAGAACCGCCATATTAGCGGGCAGGGCAGGGCGACACGGGCGCGGATCTGCTCGCGTTCATTATGTGTGTTCATCATGCCTGGTTAAATCATCCTGGATTCGGCTATAAGTGCATGTTAAAATGTTTAAAGCATAACGGTTTAAAGACGGACCATTTAAGCGTTTGGTAAGTTGATGTACCCCCCCAAAAAAAATGATCCGCTGGAAGATGTTTCGGTCACACTTTACTTGAAGGTATCTACATAAGAGTGACATGACACTGTCACGAACGTGTCATAAACATTATAAACAAGTCATAAACGTTTATGACATAACGCTTCTTTTAGTAATTTGGTTTTTGTCATGACAAGTTATGGTTAGGGTTAGGGTTCATGTGTCATGACTGTGTCATGATAGTGTCATGTGTTCATGACAGTATCATGTCACTCTTATGTAGATACCTTCAAGTAAAGTGTTACCGAAGTTTCTTTCGCCATGCAAAGTCTATGGGAAAATATTTTTCTGGGCCAGAAGGTTGTCAGATGTTGCAGTTCCATCGTTGGCTACTTTGTGATGCGAGTAAGTGCGTGAGTGCGTTCGACAGAAAGTGTTTCGCTCCCAGGCCCCCTCTCTCTGCCAAAGCCCCAAAAACCAGGTGAACAGGTGAAGCAAACAAATATACCCCACTGAACACGCCCACCACCTAGAGTATCAGTGTGATTAATACAAATGAGACCATAAACATGAGCATACAGGAGAAACGTGTGGCTCCAACAGATGAAGGTTAGTCTGCGTGCATGCAGAAGTTATTCGGTCTCGAAACATGAATAGCGTGAGTTGGATTTAACGAGCCTGGAGGACAGCGCATGCTTGCCGTTGCTACGGCAAAAAAAACAAAAAACGTAGGGATTCTCTCCCACGGACTGGAACGGAATCGGCGGGTATGCGGCGTATACCTGCGTATCACGTAGGCTACGCCACTGTCTCCCACACGGCGGAGGAGACCTGAATGTTTGACCCCCTGAATGAAAGTTTAAAAAAAAAAAGAAAGACCTAACTTCCCGTCAACGCTCCGCTGTCTGCAACGCACAAAAAAACCCACAATATTCTATTCTATTTTAGGCGCTTGGAAGGATAAAATATATATCTACTTGTTTTTGCTGTTTTTGTCCTTTTGAAAATTGCATCTCGCTGGCGTTCATTTTTGAACTCTTTTGCTGTCCCAGTGAGGGAGATTTGCTTTTGCAGACTGTGTACGTATATATAAAAAGAAAAAGAAAAGGAAAACGCACAACGAAATCACAGCATCGTCCCCCTAACAGGCGGCTTTTTAAGATTTAAAGATGATGCCATGAAAACAGCTGCTTGTTAGTGCCTCTTGTATGTATCTTTTTTAAAGCATTCAGTCAGAGATTCTTTTTTAAATCACTGAGCCAGTTCTATATTTGTCTTTTCTTTAATATTTCCGTCTTGTTGTTTTCCTGTTGTAGGGTGAAAGAAAGAAAGAAATATAGACCTTGGTGCCTTAAACTGACAGAAGGCTCAGTCTGTTTATACCTTAAAACATTTCCACTGGGAATATTTTCTGAAAAAAAAAAGAAATGTGCGGTGGAAATTTGATATTTGATATAAACCAAACGTGCCCTTTCCTCAACTTCTTCAGAGCCAATTTGTGAGATCATGTTTGCACTATTTCTTGAAAGTGTTTGCCAAAGCATAGTGAAGAGAAAAGAATTTTGTTACAAAAAAAGAGTTTTGATAGCAAAATTAGGATGGTTTTAGCACTCTGTATATTCTAGATTTGTCCAGTTATTGGATCATAAGCTCGCTACCGTGTCTTATTTAGATGAATTTAATAATAATCTTAGATTTTTAATAAGATTTTGCTTTTTAATAGGCCTAGACTGAGAGTCAAAGCTGAGCAGACTCACTCTCTGCCTCAACATTTTGTTTTTATTTTTTTTAGATCTGAACATGAAACTAATGCTGCGTTCCAGGCAACCCGTAACTCGTGTTTTCACAACCTTCTACCCGTGAAAGTGCCCTGGAACGGCAGTCAAACCTGTAACCTACTACTCGTGAACTGGTACCAGATCGTTGTACTCCCAGTTACAGTTTTTGATGTCACACACACACATAAACAACAACGGTGATCCCTGTTGATGCTGTACAGACGCCGGTGGTTAACGGTGAGAAATAGAAATAAATAGGCAACGTAAAATAATTCCGCACATTGTAATCCAAACAATACACATACGATTGTGTACTACTACAGGTTATGTTTATTAAATGAAGCCCAAAATATGTCGCCGACTAGAAATCGCTAGTATCAGCTAGCGTTAGCTAACGTCAATGTTAGGTAGCCGCTAGCTAACGCTAGCTTGAAGGGTTTGTGGTGACTTTTCCTGGAACGCTACCAAGTCGTGAGTCATGACTTGAAGTCGTAACTTACGGGCTAAAAATTGTGTCTGGAACGCAGCATAAAGCTGGCGATTGAAGACCAGGAATGTTAATCAGACTCGCGGTAAGATACTGAGATGCAAGAGTGGAGCCTTAAGTCACATTTCCGTCCTCTTCCTCTTTTCCTGCTTCTGTCTTTGCGGTTTCATTATTTAATCGGCATTCTTGCGCCGCACGAATCGTCCCGGCAGTGGAAAAAAACACAGAAGTAAAAAAAAAAAAAAAAAAAATTATAGGCAGCTATTGTGTATTTAAAACGAGGAAGAAAAAATGGGGGAAAGATTTCACAAGTACCTTTTAATGGACCTGTTTTTGATTGTCTGTTTATTTAAAAAAAAAAAAAAAAAAAGTAAAAAATAAAGATGATTTAGCACTTAGAGTGAAAAAAAATGACAACGCCTCAAAACTGTGCGTCGCTTCATCTATGAAATCTGATTTGGTTTTGTGTCGCCAGTTATCAGTTTTATTCAAACTAACAATTCTCCTAGTATAAGTAGGTTTCAGCTGATTTTAGAAGCTGCAAAAGTAGCAACAGACTTGACGATTTCAAGCAAAATACCAAAAAAAGATAGTCAGCTCGTAGCGTATGTTTCCATCCACTTATCTGAAGTTTCCTAAAAACGTTCTTGCCGGTGAAAGTGTGTTTCCATCCAACGGGCTTTTAAAGCGACTAAAAACCTGTGAATAACGGCGTCACGTGCTGTTTTGCGATCATGTTGGTGTATCGGATAGGTGTGAGACATTTGAAGGTGTTTCGATTCATTTTCGCACTGAACCGCACGACATTCAAGCTAACATTTTGCAAAGAAAGTCTGCTTGCCAAAATGGATCGCGCCGTCTACCCTACAAATGAGTTGTAATAGTGCTCATGTGCTAGCTGATGGCGACATATCAAACTATGATAAGACAACAACGACGGTATCAGAACCTCGCCATGGTGATGCAGACGCACGTGAATGCCAGACGACAACGGCGGTGGCCCGTGGTTTGGGAACGACAGCGTTCCAAAACAGTGAACGTGAATTAAATTTAAAAGGTCCCCTCGTTCGTCCACTTGTATCTGTCTGCGTCGACACGACACTGCATCAAAACGTGTGGCTGGAAACACGGCTAGTGAAGCAACCAAAGGGAAAAAGACAGAAACGTTCTACTTTCTGTGGAACGCTTTTTTCAAAGATTTTTGCACATAAGACGAGCAGAAAAACAGACCACAACGATTGGAGTCGTAGTTTGGTATTCACAAACGCTGCGTTCGCGTCTCAGTTCGCCAGACAAACGACCCAACGGAGCGGCCAGAGGTCTCGTTTCCCCACATTTTTTGTTAAACGTTAGCTACCTGATTGCGTCTCCAGGTAAGAGACAGCTAACGTTAACCGTTAGCTTATCTTAGGTGATTGTATCTGACTGTGTTATCAGTAACGTTATCCCAGGGTTATCAAACAGTCTGCTGTTATCCCTCTTTATTTAAAGCTATATTAAAGACTAGTATGTCTATGCATGTTAAAGAGTAACTCTCGCCAAAATGCAACCTAGGGTCTTTTTGTGAATGTACCCGAGTCAAACTTTCGTTTAAAAGCATATTCAGGACGGAATCGCCACTTTTTAAGATGTACCGTATTTTCGTTTTTGGGTCAAATGGCCTTTTGAATGGGAGTGCTAGGGGCACTTTTATGCTAGCCTCAAAATCGCTATTTTTAAAACACTAAGAAGGCTCGACACAACATGAGACTTTGCTCCAAGTCTCACCAGGGGCTCTACACATGAACGAAAGCGTTGACAACATTGTTTGTGTACCCAGAGTTTACTAAAAAGAAAGGTTTTGAGCAACTCACGTTAGCAGTCGTTGTTTACGCTATCCGCAATTTTCCTAGTCCAAAATAGGCGATCTCAGAATGCGAATAAACGGACTCCATAGGAGGAAATGTCATTCTTATATGAGGCTCCTTTTTCAACTACAAGGTCAATATTGTGTTTCACTAACGACAAAACAACGAATTATCCGTGCATTTATATGGAACTAAGCTTTTGGAGCTTTCCATCTTTACTCTCCTCCCTCGACTATTTCTGACTGGCTTGATAGACGGCGACCGGAAGAACAACAGCTACAGTGAGTCGCTCAAAACCTTTCTTTTTAGTAAACTGTGTACACAAACTATGTTCTCAACGCTTTCGTTAAGGTGTAGAGCCCCTGGTGATACTTGGAGCAAAGTCTCATGTTTTGTCGAGCCTTCTTAGTGTTTTAAAAATAGCTATTTTGAGGCTAGCATAAAAGTGCCCCTAGCACTCCCATTCAAAAGGCCATTTGACCGAAGTGACGCTTCCGTCCTAAATATGCTTTTAAACGAAAGTTTGACTCGGGTACATTCACAAAAAGACCCTAGGTTGCATTTTGGCGAGAGTTACTCTTTAAATGAATAAATTCCGTGTAACTGTCACAGTTTGGACTGTAGCAGCGACGTTAGTGGTATTAACGTTAGCCTATATTCGGCCATTGCGAGACAACAGCGGCTCCCTCTGTCTATTCGGCAGTGTTTGAAACTTAAGATCAGGGATGTTTTAACTTCTTAGAGGTGCAGAACGCCACACGGCAACTTTTCGGCATTGTACCAACCAAAAACAAAAAACAAAAAAAAACAAAAAAAAACCGGAAAAACGAGTCGAGATCAACCGCTAACAAAGTCTACGCTTTAGTAATGCCGACCAAGTCTTATTGATCAATTGAATGAATTGTTTTTTCTGGTCTTAATTATGACTTTGAAGCTTTGGCTTACTTTGGCTCAATTTTTCACAACGTGATGTGCTAAAACTCTTCATTTTAGACGCAAAATGTCATCGTAAAAACATCTACCGTGCGTCGAATTGAATCACAAAGTTTGTCTCGACGGATGTGTAAGAAGCATACGAGAGACAAAAATGGAACATCTACGCAGAAGGGAGTACTTTAGCGCAACCCCCCCCCCCCCCTTTAAAAACGTGTAGCTTGCAAGTTAACAATTGCAGTAAATCTACACTTTTGTCTGATTTAGGGACATCATTTCGTTTTTGAAGATTAGGACTCAAGTTATTCATTCTGGATCATTTGCATATTAGACGTTTGAAAATTGAGCCAAAAGCAATTATAAGAAGAAAAATCTTAAATGGTGAGAAAACATCCCTAAATCCCCAAGTTTCTCCCCATGTTGATCACTCACTGTTGATGATTCTGTGAACATAAGACTCAGCACAAAATAAATCGCTTGTTTCGAAGGTGTGTGACCTTAAAGGGTAATTTCGTCTTTTTCAACCTGGACCCTATTGACCTATGTTTTTGGGTGTATCTGACTGGAACAACAACCTCTGACATTGGTCCGGTATTTAGCGTGAACGCTGTAACCGGCAGTCACAGACCGGGCTGCAATGTAACCCTACGGGGGAAATGTGCATCGTCAATTCCGTCCACTAAAAGTGCTCGTTTTGCCGCTGACAGGCTCAGATTATTATTCTAAGTGTCTGTCAACATTATGGAAAGGATCCCTACAGAGATAGACCTTTTTAAAACCTCTTTGAGACCTTTCTGTTTAACCAGAAACAGCTCCATGGTCGCTAGCGCTAAACCTACCAGACTCCATTTAAAAAAACAATACTTAGCGTCTATAGAGCCAACATTTTTGCACATGTAAATCTGTAAACTATGTGTTTATTTGAACCAAAACTAGACTTGTGATGGTTGGAAAAGTGGAAAGACGACCCAAAGCGTCTTTTCATAGTTTTATTTTGTTTCTGTCGACTTTGAATGAAGTGTGTTTTACGATGCTAAAAATACTGTTTATTTACATGGAGTTTGGTGGGTTTAGCGAATGCAATTTTGCGGATGTTATGTTTAAAAAAAAGGATCTTACTCTTTAACAGAGAGGTCTATTTTTGTAGAATTCCTTTCCATAATGTTGTCAGACACTTAGAATATTAATCTGAGCCTGTCAGCGGCAAAACCAGCAATTTTGTGAAGGTAAATACAAGCTGGACAATTGCCCTATTAACTTACATTGTAGCTTGTTTCGCCGCTGCTGACTGCAGCGATCTCGCTTAAAACTGGACCAATGTCAAAGATTGTTGTTTTTGTGTCACACAAAAACATAGAAAAATAGGGTCCAGGTTGAAAAAAAAAAAAATGGAAGTTACCCTTTAATGCCTCTTTAAATTTGAGCGCTTTCAATCCAGTCACAAAGTATTCATATAGAAATCAACAAACAACCCTTTGTACTTATTATACTTTGCAAACACCAGGAGGCCAAGGCTCCACATTGCAGTATCTTTGTGTACCTGTATATAAATACATAAATGTTCTGTTTAAAATATGTATATGTCCTATATTGTGTATTTTAATGCCGTATTGCCTTAACCCTGACCCACGCCTTCATCATTTATTGTACATATTGCACAGCATATACAAAAAAAGTATGTTAACTTCCTGTTATGTTTTTTTTTTTGTGTGTAACTTTTCAACACGTATCTCGTTCATTTGCCTTCCAAATCTTGCCTCTAACAGTGTATCGAGTGTTAATCTTTCCATGCTTGTAACAGCGCGTTATGTAATAAAACGTCAAAATGTAATACATTTTATACTTCATTATGAAAATCTACTGAACACAAAGTATCTTTTTTTAAACTAAATTTTGAGTCACCATGTTTAAAATAGACATGACAATGTTAAAAAGATGAATAAAGACATCCATTTTGGTTAGTTATTGCATAATGCACCACACTACATTTTGGTTAAAATAAAGTGCAACCCTTCACATTTTGTAAGAACCGCCGCATTATGTAATAATTCATTACAAAGTGCAGGGAAATCTGGAGGCGGCCTTTAGCTCACTCGGTAGAGCGCGCGCCCCATTGGACTCGGTCCTTGCCAGCGTATTACACATTGGGTTTGGGGTTTTATTACATAATGTAGTGAACATGTATAACATTTTGAAATTGTATTACATAATGCGTTGTGACAATGCTCACCATATTAAAGGTGATCTGATCACACATTGCAGTGTTTTTTAATGCCTGTCTGGTCTGTCCTCTGGGCTCTAAATACATGGGTTTTATTGAAAAATTTGACAAAAACCAAGATTGGGAAATGTGAAAAAAATATATGAAGTTAAAGGTGCCGTAGGTAGGATTGTGAAGATCCAGGACTTAGCCAAAGAATTTGAACATCGACAAGTTCTCAGTCCCTCCCCCACTTTCTGCTAAAGCCCAAAATGGTCTCCTAAGCCCCTCCCCCAAAAAGGGAGAATGAATGCGTGTGCATGAGCAGTGATTGACACCCAATTAGACACCCCCCCCCCCTGGCCCTGATTGGTGCATCTGAACAGGGAGCGGTGGATTTTTGCAAATCGCACTACAGGCTGTAGGTGGTACCAGATTTTTTTCTAAATGACCTGCTTCATGTAGTTCTACTGGAACATAGGATCAGTTTCAGCAGATATGACAGAAAGTTAGTTTTAGAAGTCTTATACTGCACCTCTAAACGGTGATAAGGAAAAAGTGAGTGTTTATCTCTTTCGGGGGGAATTTCTTACTCTCTTAATGAGACTTAAGTGAAAAAATACAGGTATAAAAAATCGGGAAGCTTGACTCTAATTGGAGATCATGAGAAAACTGCACATATTTTTTGTACGTTTCATAGCCGTTATTCTGTCTATTTGAGTCAGAAATAAAGAAAATCTCATTTTGATGTTGGGGAAAACGCAATGAAAATTGACATGTTTTAAAGCAGGGGTTCTCAAACGTTTCCCCCTCTGAGTTCTGTTTTTAAGCCAAAAGCCAGTTTGGGTAGAAAACCAAAAATGTTTGTATAAAGAGGAAGAATACTGCGATGTCAGCGATAGATTTATTAAACAAGTCTTGTAACTGAAAAACATTTAAATGCTGATGAGAAAAAGGTGACAAAAACTTAAAAAAAAAACCTTCTAAAGACTGTAGAAAGAAGGAAGGAAGTAAGGCAACACTATGTCGACAAAAGTGACAAAAAGATTTTAAAAAGCGGACAAAAAACTTTGCAAAAAAGCAACAAACATGTTAAAAAAAAAGACAGTAGAAGGAAGGAAGGAAGGCAAGAATAGGCCCAAAGAAGGCAACAAAAACGTCACATTTTTGGTAGAAAAAAAAGTCTATCTAAAGAGGTACAACGGTCTGGTCCAACAGCCTTGGAACTGAAAAACATTTTGCAAAAAAACATACAAAGTACCCCTAAGGGGACACGTACCCCCCCCATTTGAGAAACTGTTTAACCCTCATGTTGTCCTCGGGTCACATTGGACCGGTTTTCAACGTTTTTATATCAGAAATATGGATTTCTTTGAACCAAAATGCCCAAAAATAACATGGACGCATGGTTGTACGTTGTATGGAACCCATACAACGATCTTTGCACGTAAAATGAATGATTACTTTTATTGAATTTTGGGTGTTTTATTCAATTTTATAAACATGTTTAAATGGTGTCAAAACAGTATCGTGACTAAACTTTGACATAAACCAGCCTGTGATCCACTCAACATCGTTTGATGTTAACTGTTAGTCAAAATAATTCATCATTTCTGCTGTTTTAACTCAAAAAGTAGGTATAATATCATCTACATTAGGCTTATTGACCCTGAATTTCAAAATACAAAAACTTTTGACCTGGATGAGCAACAACTTCATGGTCTGACGGGAAGACAACACAAGGGTTAAACCATTCAAATGGAGTTCTTTGTTCATGCATATATATTATTTATTTATTCATTCATTCATTATCATTGTAGTGTTGTTGAACGTGATGGTCTCCAGTGTCCACTAGATGGCGGTGTAACTACATGTTTTGTAACTGAAAGCATCTGTTGCCTGTTTTTGACAATCTGCTCCAAGTTAAGCCCTAAAACCATAGACTGCAATAATATATCCATGTATAAAAATATACAGTATGTTTAGGATTATTGTAACTGTATACATGTTTTAGTTGGTCAACATGGAGCCAATTTTTACTACTTTGCTGGTTAGTCTTGTCCATAAAAATTGAACAAAATAATTTTTTGTGATCAAGAAAATGTGTCTAAAGTGTCTAAAAAAATGTGTTATTTGTGTCTAAAGGGTAAACTATTTGCGTTTATTTTGCTCTGAACTGCTGTATACAAAGTTACACCAAATCTAGATGTTTATTAAAATATGAAAACAACATTAGTGATGTTTATAAAAAAAGGCCCTAATGTACTGTTGTAGTTTGTGAAAGGTATCCACCGAGAATAATGGAGAATATTTAATAATAATTATAATAATGCATTTTATTTACATAGCGCTTTTTAGAACACTTATAGATACTTTAGAGAGTTTTGGAAATTTTGAATAAATACTTTTATTACACTTTTATTAAAAAAAAATAATTAAAAAAAAATAAAAAATAAAAAAAGCTATCAAAAAATACAACATTAAAATCTTTAACCGTTGTTTTTCCTTGACGTGATGACGTGACATTTGACCCGCTGCACGCTCCCGACGTCAAATCAGTGACCGGCCGCGGGAAGCGCGCGCTAGTCCGGGGTCCGCGAGACGAGAGAGAGCAGCAGAGAGAGGTGTAGGGAGGAGAGAGAGGAGAAGAGGACGAGGAGGGACGACATTTCACTTTCTGACGGTTTAATTTCAACGTTTTTGGGGCTGAATTTCGTCCCCCAGGATGTGGAGATTAAACGGAGTTTAAGTTTTTTTTTTCTTCGGGATTTGAGCGCCATGGACGGGATAACCGGAGCAAGAGGAACGTTAGTTAGTCCGTTGGTGGTCAGCCGGTAATACTTCGACAGGCAGCTTTTAGCTAGTGACAGAGTGTATCTTTAGTTATGGCGTCTGCTGTATTTCTTCTCATATGAATTACCGCTGGTTTCTTCCGTCTGGAGTTTGTATATTACAAGTTATAAACAGAGACAATAAAGCAACAACAACATGTATGCTGGACGGAAAAGAAGAAAACCTGCGCAGAAGGGGTAATATTTTTGTTGTAGCTTTTTAGACCTTTTCAATGGAATTCTTCCATTGCTAGGCAACAGCCTGGCCCCTTGTTAACCTCCTGTCAATTTTAGCTAATGTCATTCACATAAACTGCAACAGGAAATCAACTTATGTAATGTAGAATGTTTATGTTTACTAATGCAGACACTGCATTTTGAGAAAACAGCCTTTTATAGATATGGATTATGAAATATCAGGCATTTTTGCAAGACATTTAAGGTGAAGAGGGGTACAACATTTAAACGAACAGATATCAACGTGACACTGCTACCAGCTGGTGACTTACATTAAGACATATATTTATGTTTAAATATGCAAACGAGGCATTATCTAATGCTGGCTTTTGGTGTCTTTAGGAGACATTTACAGGCGTAACATAGACAAAGTGTAGTAAAATAATAATAATCTACTGTAAATGTGTATTTTGGATAGTTTTCTTCCCAACAGACTGAAAGAAGACATGGTATAGAAGCAAAATGCCCCAAAAAGTCAAAATTGAAAAATGATGTTTAAGTGTGAGTGTGTGTGTGTGTGTGTGTGTGTGTGTGTGTGTGTGTGTGTGTGTGAGTGTGTGTGTGTGTGTGTGTCTGTGTGTGTGTGTGTGTGTGAGTGTGGTTGCCGATTCTGGTCATTCAAGACGGGTTTTATTGTTTCTACTCATAAGCAATTTACTACAGTTATTGAAGACATATCTATTAACAAACATTCATAACATATCTATATTTAAATATTGGGAAGAAAATAGCCTAATATTAACACTAAAGCTGGGCTGGGGGGGGGGTTTCAGATCTCCACTTGTCTAGCAAGAATATTTGTTTCAACATTTCCTGTATTCTGCTGGGTTTTTCTGCAACAAATTGTGCCTTTTTTTTGCATGCGGATATCTTTATTCATGTAAATATTATTATAATTAATGAATTAATCTGCTGTACTGCAGATTCAAAACATTACACATGTTTCGGGATGTTTTTTTTTTCTCCAGTTTTTTGTTCTTTTTCCCACTTTTTAAAATCAAATTCAGTGAAAGTAGTGAACTGATCATTTATTTTACGGAACCATCCGCCTTATTTTTAATTTTTTTATTTAATTTTATTTATTTTTTGACAATTTGGTTGAAAGAAACCCAAATTTTCTGATCTAGAAACTTTTTGAAAATGGGTCAAATTTGACCCCGAGGACAACAGGAGGGTTAAACTCTTTGACTTCGTCACCCCCGGCCAGTTTTTGCTTGATAATATTCTGGATGTTAAGAGCATATTTTTATTGACATCTCTCCCCCACTTTTAGCAATTCTACTTCTCAGTGATTGGAGTACTGTAAATGAAGTACACAGAGAAAATGCAAATATACAATAAGTTCACCAAACACTACACCAGACCAATGCTGCAGGCTGAGGAAAATATAATGTATTTCTCTCCATATACCCAAATCAGTCAACATGTCAACATGGAGAATCACAACAACAACATGTCCCAGTGCTCATGCCACTACAGTAGTGTGCATAACACTGTTAGCTCAGCAAACAACAGAAAAAACATTACACACTGTATCCAGTACAGGTTACAATTACAGTAAAATACAGTACAGAAAATACTAGACTTACCTGCTGCATTTTTATAGTGCTTAAAGGAACACGCCGACTTATTGGAACTTTGTCTTATTCACCGTATCCCCCAGAGTTAGATAAGTCCATACATACATACATTCTCCGTGCGTGTCATAATTCTGTCTGACGCCCCCACCGCTAGCCTAGCTTAGCACAGATCCTGGAGGTAACCGGCTCCATCTAGCCTACTGCTCCCAATAAGTGACAAAATAACACCAACATTTTCCTATTTACATGCTGTGATTTGTATAGTCACAGCGTGTACAAATAACAAGGTCACATGACACACAGCCATCTGCTAACCGTATACATACTGGGAACTATATTCTCAGAAAGGCAAAGTACTGCTACTTGGGCGGAGTGATTTGCTCGCAGCACCTGAGAAGCCCCGTGGTGAGGAGCAGAGAGTTCGCCTGGAGTTCGCTCAGAGTTGGAGTAATATCACTCCGCCCAAGTAGCAGAAGTAGCAGTGCTTCGCCTTCTGAGAATATAGTTCCCAGTATGTATACGGTTAGCAGATGGCTGTGTGTCATGTGACCTTGTTATTTGTACACGCTGTGACTCTACAAATCACAACATGGAAATAGGAACATGGAACATGTTGGCGTTATTTTGTCACTTATTGGGAGCAGTAGGCTAGATGGAGCCGGTTACCTCCAGGATCTGTGCTAAGCTAGGCTAGCAGTGGGTGCGTCAGACAGAGTTACGACACGCACGGAGATGATCAGGGTATGTATGGACTTATCTAACTCTGGGGGATACGGGGAATAAGACAAAGTCCCAATAAGTCGGCGTGTTCCTTTAAACCTGATTTGTGCGTCTACAATTAAGCAATGATGTGTTTGCGCACCTGATGGCTCTGGTTCACAGATCGGCTCATAGGTGCGGTCATTTGACAGTCAGTGCTTTGGAATTGCAAGGAAGTGACATCGTGATATACTTCTGTGTCTAATGTACATAAGTGTGTTTAGTGTTTTGCAAATCACTGTGTGTATTGTTTTGCAAAAAGTGTGAGGCTGACATTGTGCTTTTGGTCATATGTCAGTGTAACCTTATTTGTGACACTGCTGTGTCCCTTCATGTCCAGAGTCAAACCGACCCCGGCTGAAAGCGCCAAGTCCAACCCGTCCAAACGCCACCGCGACCGCCTGAACTCGGAGCTGGACCGGCTCGCCAGCCTGCTGCCCTTCCCCGAAGACGTCATCTCCAGCCTGGACAAGCTGTCCATCCTGAGGCTCAGCGTCAGCTTCCTCCGCACCAAGAACTTCTTCTCCGGTAAGGAAAACACCAGATCATAATGAGATATAAGGGAGCTGCAGAGCTCGCATACCTCAGCTTAAACAACGTGTGTTGGTCTACGAAACGGTGTGTTCTTTGGTTTTTGAAAGACTTTTGCGCGCGGTTTTGACGAAAATTTACAATAACAGAAACACCTCACAGACTGGGACACAATAACAGAAACAGTGATTCACAGACTGGGACACAATAACAGAAACAGTGATTCACAGACTGGGACACAATAACAGAAACACTGAGACACAGACTGGGACACAATAACAGAAACACTGAGACACAGACTGGGACACAATAACAGAAACACCTCACAGACTGGGACACAATAACAGAAACACTGAGACACAGACTGGGACACAATAACAGAAACACCTCACACACTGGGACACAATAACAGAAACATTGAGACACACTGGGACACAATAACAGAAACATTGAGACACACTGGGACACAATAACCGAAACACCTCACAGACTGGGACACAATAACAGAAACACTGAGATACACACTGGGACACAATAACAGAAACGCTGAGACACAGACTGGGACACAATAACAGAAACACTGGGAAACACTGGGACACAATAACAGAAACACCTCACAGACTGGGACACAATAACAGAAACACCTCACAGACTGGGACACAATAACAGAAACGCTGAGACACAGACTGGGACACAATAACAGAAACACTGAGATACACACTGGGACACAATAACAGAAACACCTCACAGACTGGGACACAATAACAGAAACATTGAGACACACTGGGACACAATAACAGAAACGCTGAGACACAGACTGGGACACAATGACAGAAACACCTCACAGACTGGGACACAATAACAGAAACACTGGGACACAATAACAGAAACACTGGGACACACTGGGACACAATAACAGAAACACCTCACAGACTGGGACACAATAACAGAAACACCTCACAGACTGGGACACAATAACAGAAACACCTCACAGACTGGGACACAATAGCAGAAACATTGAGACACACACTGGGACACAATAACAGAAACACCTCACACACTGGGACACAATAACAGAAACACCTCACAGATTGGGACACAATAACAGAAACACTGAGACACACACTGGGACACAATAACAGAAACACTGAGACACACACTGGGACTGGGAAAATGTTACGTTTTTAAACAATAAACATGTCCCCATACATTTTGTGTGTCTTTGTGGGATTTAGATGCCACCCGCTACCGCATGACACAGTGCCAATGTAGTCTCTTTGTGGGTTTCTGCGTCTCTTTGTAGTCGTGTTGTGTGTCACTCTTTGGTCATTGGTGTTTCACCTGGGGTTGTTTTGCGTCTCTGTTATTTGGCGTCTCTTTGTAATCAGTTTGTGTCTCTTTGTGGTAGTTTTGCGTCTCTTTTTTTTTTTTACATCATTTTGGACCTTTTATTATCTCCATACCTGTGTCTGGAAATGCCGGAAAAGCTAGAGCAGATAATAAACCACTAACAATCAAAAAGCTTGAAGACAAAACTTGCTAAAGAAGTCCAACTGCAGTCATCAGATCTGAGAAAAGTCTTCCAGTCACATTCGTTCGGCTTACAGTAGGTGCTACACCTAAACCTTATCAGGGCAGGGAAAACCCTGCAAAAAGTAGTAATATGACAAAAAGCTCCCAGGAAGCCGCATATTTGGGGTTCTAAACTGCTTTTGGCGGCGGTGGTTTTAAAGTGGTGACCATGATGACTTTTGAAGTTGAGACAGATAGGGAAAGAAAGCGACGCCGGTAAATGTCAGTCTCTAGTCAGTGAAAACAGATGCTTTGCCCTTTTCCTTTCCCCGCCTACTGAAATAGCTTTTCACACCTCGCACACAGGACCTGCGGACACAGAGGCAGAAAAACATGCAGAAACAGACGGCGGAGGACAATTTCAAGTAAAAAGTCAGAAGGTCAGGGAGAGTTTCTGGAAGCCATGTTGGAGCCCGTGGTGAGTAGGGCTGGATACCGAATTCCATACTTTTTAAGCACCGACTGAATTGCATCTAAAGTATCGTATGGGAAAAATGCCTCATCATTCAATACCTAGGGAGTAAATCTCATCAGCGTCAGGGAGCCAATCAGCATGCAGCATTCTTCTACCAAGCTCTAATGATGTCTGTGACATAATAGCAATGTACCAAGGTCCAAACGCGCCTGGCTTTTAAAGGGAATGGGAGATGATCTCTGATTGGTTTATTGCATGTTACTCCCAAAACACACCTCTGATTAATGAAGACACTAAGTACAACCCTTTTGAACAATGCGCCCGGCGCACGGACCCTTTGTTCCGCTGTCAAACTAGCAAAAGTGGATTCATACACGCCCCTTAACGCACCTGCGCCAAGCGCTTCCCGCCGTGCACTCAGATCGTTAAAAGAGGGCCCTGTGTGTTTGAGTTTTGGACAAGCAGGTACTGTATATCGCCGCCTTAAAGGAAATAGCTCATTCAAATGTTTTTAGGTGAGCCTTTTTTTTCATTTCCTGAAAACAACAGTTTTGGACATACAAGGTTTTCACCCCGACAGTGACGATGTATAAATATTTTGTAAGAGGTTTAGAGTTTGTGACCTTTGTGTCTGGGCTGTCTGTGAGTCAGGCTCCGTTTAAGAAGTGATTTAGTGGCTTTGTGGAGGTGCTAGCAGACTTATAGGCCTAGCAGATGGATTTTGAAGAGGTGCGTGGGCGTGTGCACGCGCGTATGTTCACAGATTTGCTGTAAGAGGCACATTGTAAGTTTGTCCAAAAAAACAACAAACAGCCTTCAAAAATCCTTGAACCTTTACTGAATGTGGGACATATCAGAATCCTACTGCTGCAATGACGGTGCAGAGACTCCGTTCACTTATATTCAGACAGACAGTATGATTACAAAAAAATAGTGTGTATTTTGAACATTAAAGCATGTAAACATGTAGTAGAAACCCCAAACACAAGTACAAGCCTGCAAAAAAGAGCAGAATTTGGGATAAAGCCCCGTTTGGTTTTCAGACTTTACCGTGATATGGAAACACTCTTCTGTTGACAAACTGCAGAAGCTCTTTGGCTGCTGACGGCCAATCACAGACACGATTAGATCTTGGTAGAAGCACGCTGCGTGCTGATTGGCTCACTGACGCTGATGCGATTTACTCTCAGGTATTGAAATTGGGTGTTGGATGACGAGGAATTTTTCGATACTTGGTACTTCAGAGGCAATTCGGTCGGCCCCTAAAAAGCAGTGATTTTGGTACCAGGCCCTACATGCTGACCCTGCAGAAACAGGCCAGCAGACCCATCTCTGTGGCAGTGCATTAAGCCTGGACGATCCCCCCCCCCACACCCCCCCTCTCATCGTAGCGTCTTAGTAAACCAACCTTCACGTATAGTAGGTCAGCTCGTCTTGCCCGTGGCCGCGAGTTGACCCGTGTCCCAAAGTCTCAGTCTCACAGTAATGTAGGTCTGAAGAGACTGCAGAGAGGAGGTGGGAGGGGGAGATGAAAGCCCCAGAGAGTAAAAACACGGCGGGGATAATCCAATCACGGACGCTTTACAGAGCTTTTGAAGAACGAAGGGGGGGGGGCCCACTTTTCAACTTTTGACCCCTACAATCTCAGAGAAACACCTGTTTTTAAATGTTCTTACAGTAGTAGTCAGGGATGCGACGATTATAGATGTCGTCGGTACGATTATAGTCTGAAGGATAATCGCGTTTTTCACGATTATCACAGTTATGATGCGTGAATCAATTTCACCACGAATGTATAAAATCACGTGACCACTCTAGATTTGAACGTGTCATCTTTTGCTGCCTTGAAACAGAAATAACAGTTTTAAATGTTGTCGTTAAAAAAAAGATTACGTGACCAATCGTCAACCTTTTTATTTCAATTCATCTGACGGGTTTAGAGCGTTCCTCCCCAAGGCTATTTTGCAGCGGCACCGCGGCTCTGTCCGGCGCTTGGCGCCACCCAAGTGATTGGTTTAAAGAAATGCTAGTGAACCAGAGCACGTTTTTCTGCTATGCCGGAATGCTGTGTGGACTCGCCAGACCCTCCTCCTCAGCGCTGTGGAGGAAGGTCTGGCCATGCAGTGCTGTCCTTAAGACGTTGGCCCTAGAAACGGCCCTGCTAGCTGTTGTTTCTAAAAGTTGGAGGAGCTTCTAGACACGATGCACCTGTCACAGGTAGGGTTGGGTACCGAAACCCAGTTCCACTATGGAACCGGTTCCTACGCAACCGGTAGGAATCGGACCGGATTAGAACGCATGTGTCGACTGAAATATTTTCCCTCTGTCGCTCCGAAACGGCCGTAAAAATATCACACTTTCTCTGTAGTCTACCGTTAGCTAGCTACCGTAAATGTGGGCTACTTTTAAAATGCCATATCTTCCCTCTGGGCTCACCAAAACGGACGTAAAAGCATATTAAACCATTCTCTGCACGTGAGCGCTAGTAAACATACTACATCTTTAATGTCATTTTTCAGTTTTTCAAGGATCGGTTTAGGAAATGGAATCGTTTTAAAAGTACCGGTTCGGCATCGGAATCGTAAAAATCCAAACGATACCCGACCCTACTCACAGGGAGATGCGCAGCATGTTGCCAGTGACGAAATGCGATGATGAGATCTCTTTGCAGCCTTATATCCCATAGGGCAGGGGTCTTTAACGTTTTTTAACAAAAGAGAGACGGAGCAGGGAGCCCCTACTACTAATAGTGTACAAAAATTGAGACCTCTGCCATAAGGGATGAAGAAGAGAAAGTAAGTAACGTTTTAAGCGGTAACGTCAGTGACACGTTTGGGCTGTTGCGCTGTAAATGCAAACGTCGGCTCCCGACTCGTTAGCTGTTAATTGCGTCGTTAACATCGCCGTCCACTGTGAACATTAAACAGGCTAACGTTAGCCAACCGGTAACGTTGACAAGCTGGCAAACACTTAACACACAATAAAGTCGTTAGCAAGCTTAGCAACTTGGGTTGAGATCCCCGTCGCAGCTCCAGCTGTCCTGATGTCAGGGCCGGGCTCTGCTCTGCGTTTTTCCTTACTTTAGTTTGCTTACTTGCAGCAGTATCCCACCACGGTCACTCGACGGTCAATACTGGCAGTGGCCGGTGTCTGCTTTCACGTGTCTAGGGCGCGTGCGCGAACGCGAGCGTTTGCGTTTGTCAAGGAGGTTTAATAAGAACGGCACGCACTGCCACAAACAACGTGCAGCCAGTTAACACTCGGTGTAGCCAAGCCTTTACGATGAATTAACCGTGAACGCGGGCAACAGTGAAATCGGTTAACCGCTGCATCCGTAGTTGTAGTCCATTGTGTATTCAACCCGTGTCTGTTCTTTGCAGAGAGCTAGTTGGTATCATGTTGGTCTCACTCTCTGTGAGTACACGGGAGACTTATGTTAGGAATGGGGGAGGTTACACACCAACAGTTGACTTTACTCCGCTGTCAAGAAGAAACTCAGTTCAGTTCTAATTGTACAAACACATTGTAAGTTGCAGATCTCTGTTGCCGTTGTCATTTGGGGGGGGCGGGAAGCTCTCCTCCTGTCAGCTCTGTGTTTTGGCCGTGGCGATAAGTAGCTGGATTAGACGGGTCATTGTTTGTGTCATCATTGTGCAGACTGTGGAAGAGACTTTAATCCGCGGCTGCTGCAGGTTGATGAGTAGAATAGATGAATACATGTTGCAGTCTCTCACGTGTTCCGTGTAAGGCTACATTTACATTGCTAGGATGTATGCGGCTTCCTATGTGCCTTTCGCTCTGTGAGCCAGATGACTGTAAAGCGTCTGTTGTGATGTTTTTATTGGCTGTTGGTGTCCTTGTCGCCCTCCGTTGTGCCAACACACTTCCCCTCCTCCTCCCGTTTGCCTCGGGGTGTTTTTTCATGCCGCCGGCCACCGTTCATGACATCAGCGCGCAAAAATACCCCCCCTCCACCCTCAATTATTGATAGTCGACATGCTTTTCCTGCTCTCTCTCTCTCTCTCTCTCTTCCACCACACTGAGTGCTGTCGCCAAACAGACAAAGCTTGGGGAGCATTCTTTTTTATACGAGGAGACATTTTTTGAGATGAACTACAACACACTTATGTCACAGGCATTAAACAATAACAACTGTGAGGGACCATTCTGGTGTTTATTCATGTTTTATGCGTTATTTACTTCCCTTTTCACCCATTTTCCTGAACATGGCATAAGTTTTAAGACTGATATGGCTCTTTCCAGGCAAAAATGTGCTTAAAAAAAGCAAATACAGTCTCTGTTTATTATATCTAATATCGGTGTTTTCCCTAGGTTTGTGGAATTTTCGGATTGTTCCACAGATTTTATTCTTCAGCTATAGGAAAGTGCATGTTAAGCGATACTTGGCTTGAAAACAAACAGAATTTAGGGCTTGGTTAAAGCCAATTAGCTTACTGCTTCTTATGCAAGAAAGCAATTCATTTTGTGACTCTGCGTTTCCTTGTACGTTTTGATTGTTGATGTCGTGATGTAGGTCTTAAAATACATTCGTAACGGATACGACGGAGCTTTATCAGACCCTGTGTGGAATTTGGGTCGCGATCAGAAGAAGCCGTTTGAGTGGCCTCTGTGTCGTCCGCAGCGCTCAGAGACTTCCCCTTCCATTAACGTCTCCGGCCGCTGCTTTAGAAAAAAGCTCTTTTGTGTTCCTCAGACTCAACCCACTCAAACACATTTCACCCCCAGGGTCAAAGGCACCGGGCCGGCCTCCGTGTTTCTGTCTCAGGGGTCAGAGGTCACAGAGGAGCCTCTGTGGGCTGTTTTGTCTGCCTTGTCAGAGACGGTTTAGAACCGAGACGACCCCAACTCAAGAGTACTTTCCTGTATCTGTGTCCCGTGAGCTCCTCCATGCCCCTTCAGGAGACTGGCGGCAGGTCCTGAGTGTATTGATTCCAATGGGAGAAGGAAACGAGGAACACAAATTATGAGCAATTATTTCTCCCCGTAGAAACCAAAGTGAATATTGGACCCATTCTTCACAAGCCACAAATATCCGGAACTTTCTGACACTAAAATTGGCCATTTTTCCGACCTGATGCGGCCCTCGGAGGCGCTGCTCTACTGTATAACATGATGACAGATTGCCGTGACAGGGTTTTTCAGAGACGTCTGCTAATCGGTTTGTGTTTGGCCAACAAAATGAAAGCTATTTGTGCTGTGTCCATCACTGACTTGTCCTCTCTGTTCCTCCCTCTGTAGTGGCGCTGAAGAACCAGCTGTCCAACGGCACGGCGAAGAGCAGCGCTCACAGTGACGGCCACCTGCCCGAGGGGGAGCTGCTGCTGCAGGTTGGGGAGGCTGCTGTCATATTTAGACTTCCATCATCAGTAAACGTGTTTTACTGATTTTCTCTTGTGTCCTTAATCAGAGCTGGCGCTGTAGTTAAAAGGGTTAGTTTGTTTTTTTAAAACTTGGAGCCTATTTTTTTATGTTTTTTGTCGAAGTGACACAATCTTCGAACACTGGTCCAGTACTAAGCGAAAACGCTGTGACCAGCAGCTGCAAACCTGTGCTGCGATGCTATCCTTTAGAGCAGGGGTCTTCAATGTTTTTCAAGCCAAGGACCCCTTAACTGAAAGAGAGATGGAGCAGGGACCCCCTACTACATATATTGTATAAAATGAAGTTGCATATTAATCTGGTCCTACTATAACTTTTAGGGCAGCATGAAGCATTTGTAGATAAATTGTTTGCATAGAATACTAAGCTATTCAAGTAGCCTAATAATTGTTGGCATGCTTTTATAAATCATGTTTTAATGTTAAACACACATGTGGAACAGTCAATCCTTTGGGATGAACTGTATCTGTAGATGGCTGCCTTACATTACCATCAGTTGGGATTTGTATTTGCTATTAATATGTTGGAACCTCTGCAGTGACTCTGAGGACCCCCTTGGTGTCCCCGACCCCCTGTTGAAGATCCCTGCTTTAGGGCAAATGTGCAATGTCAATTTCGTCCACTAAAAGTGCTGTTTTTGCCGCTGACGGGCTCAGGTTATTGTTCTAAGTGTTTGACACCATTATGGAAAGGATCCCTACAGAGATAGGCCCTTTTTTAAAGAGTAAATTCTACTTTGTTTAAGCAGAAACAGCTCCCAAATCGCTATCGCTAAACCCACCAGACTCCATTTAAAAAAGCAATACTTTTAGCGTGTGTATAGAGCCAGCATATTTTCACATGTAAATCGGTAAACTATGTGTTTATTTCAGCCAAAACTACAGTCGTGATTGTTGGAACACCAGAAAGAATAACCAAAACGGCTTTTCATAGGTTCATTTTGTGTCTGTTGACTTTGAATGAAGTGTGTTTTACGATGATAAAATTACTTTTTAAATAAATAAAATAAATGATATAAAATAATGTTTATTTACATGGAGTCTGGTGGGTTTAGCGATAGCAATTTCGCAGGCGGTTTTATGTTTGAAAAAGGGATCTTATTGTTTAACAGAAAGGTCGACCTCCTTAGAAATCCTTTCCATAATGTTGTCAGACACTTAGAATATTAATCTGAGCCCAGTGGCAAAACAAGCACTTTTTTGGACGTAAATTGAAAGTGCGCAATAGCCCAATAACTTCCACTGCGGCTCGTTTCCCTGACTGCCGACTGCAGCGATCTCTCTCAATACTGGACCAATGTCAAAGCTTGTTGTTCCCATAAGTCACCTAGACACAAAAACATAGGAAAATAGTCAGGTCAAGGTTGGAAAAACCCGAAATTACCCTTTTATTCAGAATTGTAGGTGATTTTTAAGATATGACGTTGAGAAATATCTGTGTGGAGATGGAAATGAATTAAAAACATAATTTTAGGATGATTCATTCAATAGGACAGCCCTATCAGACACACATTCCTGAAAGATACAACCCCAAAAAGTTACGCTTTAATGTGGTGTGGACTAAAAGAATGTGGCTCAACTATACAGATGTATTTACACGTTACAGACATCTGGATACAGTTTGTATTCAAAGTGTTTGATCTTTGCCATCCCATTAGAACGTCTCGGACATGTTGAAATCTGGATTAAAATGTGACTGGACTGGGCACAGTCGAATAGCTATTAACTAAACACTCCTGGCTCTGAGGATCTGAGTTCCTTGTGGCTTTTTTTTCCCGTGCATCATGCGAAGAGTCTGCACACAACAGCAACAACTGGCGGTTGTACGGTCAGTTCACATCCTTCTGATGGAGGGGAGGCTGCTCTGCACAGCAGGACAAGAGCAGAAATGGCTTGTTTTCGTGTTCTCGCTTCAGCTTTTGGAAAATAGTTAGAGAGATGAGTTTGGAGCTCACCGCAGGGATGAGTTGTTTTTCACTTCCATCTCACGCTATTATTATTTTCAAAAGCCATATAACGACATTGTATTGTGTCATATATGTGTGTGTATTAACTCTCTGAGAGAGACCCCGCCAGACACACACACACACAGACACGGAGAGACACACACACACTCACACACTCACTCACACACGCACATACACACCAGATACCAGTGAAATTTCATGACTCTTGATACCCAATTCGATACCACGGTCAAAAACTTCAACAAAACGATGAATCCCCTGTCCTTCTTTTATAAGGTGTATTTTAGGATAACACGGATAACACTTGGGGGGTGTTGGGACAGTGTAATACCATTGATAAATGTTTTGATCCCGAAATCACTAAAACCCCAAGAATATAAATGTATTGATTTTGCTTTACTATAGGCACTATCGACACAGCGGGGGCGGTATTACACTCACATTATTGCGCCGTCGTGACAAAAAGAGAGCTGAGGCAGAAGGCAAAGCTCTCGATCTACCGGTGAGTTTACGTTCCTACCCTCACCTATGGTCATGAAGGCTGGGTCACGACCAAAAGAAGGAGATCCAGGGTACAAGCGGCCCGAAATGGGTTTACTCAGGAGGGTGGCTGGCGTCTCCCTTAGAGATAGGGTGGGAAGCTCAGTCATCCGTGAGGAGCTCGGAGTAGAGCCGCTGCTCCTATGCGGCGAAAGGAGCCAGTTGAGGTGGTTCGGGCATCTGGTAAGGACGCCCCCCTGGGTAGGGATGGGGATCGTTAATTTATAATGATATTGATACCATTTTCTTGAGACTGCTTAATGATCCGAGTCTTTATCGATACCATTATCGATCCTTTTCTATTATTTGGTGGAAAGATGAGACGACAAATTCGTAATCTTAACAGAATCTTTTTTTTGCAAAAACTGTGAGTCTGTCTATTTCTCTGTTGCTGTTTTTGGTATTTTTGACAACTTATGGTCATATCTAACTCTTCTGCCCCCGGGCGATTCCTCTTCACTGTTTTCGATCTTTGTTTCAGCTGCAATGACGGACCAGCCTTCCATTGGTTGACAAGACAAGTCTTTACGTACTGTAAATAATTTTTCTGGTTTGCGCACGTATCTATTTTTAGATATCACGTTATATGAGCCACTAGTCTCGATAGCAGTATCAATAAGCTCGGACCTTAATGTAAGTCAATGGAGGCCAAACGGCGTTGATTAACACGCTAAAAAGCGAGTATGCGTCTTCATAACACGCCAATAAATGGCATACGAATTGGCGTGTCTTAAATACGCCATTTCATGAGATCAGTCTGTATATTGAGAGGCACATTGAGGGTGTATGAGAAAATCGGGAAGACATTTGACCGGTTTATAAAAGACGAAGACATAGGGGAGCTGCTAGCGTGAAATATATAATTTGCCTTTTGTTTTTTTATTGTTGTATTACGGCAGAGGTTGACAGAGAAATATTGTTGTGGGTTGGGATGGGGGGGTCAAAATTAATATAAAAGAAGTATTGATCCCAGAAGAGTAAATGGGTCACTGCAGCGGTGAAGAATCAAGGATCAGCAGCCTCCTCCTTCAGCTGCTCTGTTCCATTGCAGACGGCAGCCCATGAATTATACAGAGCCGGTGAACACATCTATTATTGAAGTCGCTGGAAACTGACTAAAAGCATTCAAAGTATTCTTAGATGTTTGACAGGATATCACCAAATCTTAAACACACCCCTCATGCATTCATATCGTCCACTTTTAGAGAGTGAGGTGTGTGCAAACTGGGTCAGTGTGCTTTTGGGAAATATTATTTTATGGTAAATACTGAGAGAGAGAGAGAGAGAGAGAGAGAGAGAGAGAGAGATTTCCTGTGTTTGCTGTCATTGGGTTATCATCTGACAGAGACAACAAACAGACGAATCTGCAGTAAATATTTATGCCACTCCACTCTGAATTCTGTCTGTGTGTGTGTGCGTGTGCGTGTGTGTGTGTGTGTGTGTGTGTGTGTGTTGGGTGTGGTCACATACTGTACTGTAGGTTGTTTTTTTTTGTTTTTTTTGCAGTTGTAAAGTTTAAATCTTAGATCCCAAACTAATCTGGTCATGAATCAATAATAGATTCTGTTTTAAGGTCCCATATTCTTTTTTTAGCTTCATACTTGTATTTTGGGTTTCTACTAGATCATGTTTACAACATATTATTTTTCTCGTACCGTCTTGTCTGAAACGCTCCGTTTTAACGCCTGTCTCTTTAAGACCCACTCCCCTTCCTGAAAAAGCCCAGTTTTGCTATGATTCCATTTCGTTATTTTGAACCTAATTACAAATTGTTTCAGAAATAATAAAAAACCTCATCAAAGTAAAACCGGCGATTGTTTTCATAGTCGATGAATCCGTCGTTGATTATTTTCTCGATAATTGGACTAGCTGTCCCACCAAGCAGAAGCACTGGCTGTTCTCCAGTCTGATCAACAGCTCTGTTATAACTGTACATATATATATATATACTAAATACAGGATATACCTGCATACATATATACTAGTACATATACTAAAATGATGGTGATGGTGAAGTCTCCCGGGTAAGTAGTGTGGTCTAATACAGTGGTTCTCAAATTGCGGGTACGTGTCCCCCTAGGGCTACTTTAGAGGACTGCAGGGAGTACGTGACATTTTTTTTGCAAAATGTTTTTTAGTTACTTCTGCTGTCTTTTTTTTTTTTCTTCAAGTTTGTTGCTTTTTTTCGAAGTTTTTCTCTCTGTTTTTGAAGTCTGTCACCTTTTTTTTTTTTTGAAGGTTTTGTCATTTGTTTTGACCTATTCTTGCCTTTCTTCCTTACTTTTTTCTACTGTCTTTTTTTTCTTCAAAGTTTTTGTCTCTTTTTTCGAAGTTTGTCGCTTTTTGGAATTTTTTGTCACTTTTGTCGCCCTAGTGTTTCCTTCCTTCTTTCTGCTGTTTTTATTGCTTTTTTGAAGTGTGTCTCTTTTTTCGAAGTTTTTATTACTATTTTCAACCTGTTCTTGCCGTACTTCCTTCTTTTTACCGTCTTTTTCCAAGTTTTTGTCTCCTTTTTCCATCAGCATTTAAATGTTTTCCAGGTACAAGGCTGTTGTTAGTAAATCTATCGCTGACATCGCTGTATTCTTCCTCTTTATATTAGGGCTGAACGATTTTTGAAAATAATCTAATTGCGATTTTTTTCAAAAATATTGCGATTGCGATTCAATATGCGATTATTTTTTAAGCTCTTTGTCTTCTGCATTATTCAACAAAGACAAGCAATAAATCATCGTGTAGTATGAACAATACAAGATTAGATAGTTTAAACTAACTATCTTTCCTGGAGGCCATGCCTGTATGTGATGATGAAATTAGGTGATGCATGAATTTATATGAATGACATCTTTTATTGAACTACTTCAGTCCCAGTAGTATATTGAGCACTGACAAAGCCTGTGGTAAACATTCATATGAAAGTCAGAAACAAATCACACAAACTAAAGGGCAGATTGCAGAAATATAAAATCAAATATGTGGCTTTACCACACTTAGTATTTACATTTAATTATCATTTACTGTAATAAACATATGTAAACATGTGGATTGCACTTTTTAAACACTGTCTTTGAACTTTACTAGACAGTTAAATAAGTAAAAATATAGTATATACAGTATATACAATGGTGTATATTTTTTTTTACAACGCACACAGAGGAGCTGCCTCCAGCCCCTCCCTCCCCTCATGAAGTTGCGTGCCGCGTGCATGACAGCGTCAACGTTGCACTCACACTCAGAGACAGAGAGGCTATCGTTACGTTAGCAGTAGCATGCTGCTGCTGGTCTTGCCGTGGGATTAACTGTACTAATAAAACCGTTGAAACAACGCAGCCACGCTGCTGTGAAAGCTCCCAGAATGTCATTTATCAGAGTCTGGTTGTTACCCCTCCCCGCTTTAGTCTCCTCCACTCCATATCTTTATAACGGAGCTAGCTAACTGGAGCTAACCGCTAATCAGAGCTAATGGTTGCTAACCGAGCCTTCAGTTCTGCGTGCCTGTATCCATTAACTGCCCGTATGGACTCGAGCCCGAATAAAACCCTACATTTTATTAAAATTGCTGTAAAAGTTTTAAACTACAACTCAGAGTTGTTTGAATGACAGAAATCAGCTCAAGGTACGGCGTAGCGTTAGCGTGCTAAGTTGATGCTTTCTCTGCGGCGTGCAGACTGATTTGCTCTCGCAAGTCACGTGACCAAATCGCAGCCTTTGCGATTAGGAAATCGCGTCTTAACATATCGCGATATTATTGCAAATGCAATTAATCGTTCAGCCCTACTTTATATAGACTTTTTTTTTTTTCTACCAAAACTTAATTGCGCTGGTTAGGGGGTACATGGCTTACAAAAAACTGTTCAAAAGGGGAACATTATTGAAAAAAGCTGGAGAACCAGTGTCTTAGAGATACAATTCATAATGCTTACAACTCTGTGTATCTCTCACTGAAAACATTGTCGCCCACTTGCTGTTGACAGCCATGCGGAGGCCGACCCAATTGTCGTCCGTGTTGTCGCTGCGTCTCTGTCAAAGCGAATGATGAAAACCATCAAGGTGAAAGTCTGCGTCCTTAGAGAGCCGCGTCTCTGTTAAACGGAACAGACTGGTTTGTCGATAATCCAAATTGTGTCTGACGACCGTGGGAAGTTCCGTAGCCATCTCACGAAGCTACGATCAAAGATGTTTTTTACTTTTTTTTTTTTTTTCATAAATGACTCATACAGATTAATGTGTTATCAAAATATATTGGGGATTAAGTTAATAGTTGATTGATCTTTGTTGATGATTGATCTTTGCAGCTCTAGGGTCCTGTCTTACACCCGGCGCAGCGCAAAGCCCGACTCAAGTGTCTTTGCTAGTTTAAGACCGACGCAGTTGTCAGTTTCCCGTCCAGCGCCCACGTCGTTTAAATAGCAGATGCACTTGCGCCCATGGGCGTGCTGTTCTTACAGGGAGGTGTGTTCAGGTGCATTCTGGGCGTGTTGCTATCTTGATGCAGCTGGAAGTGATCGCGCCATTGACCAACAAAAACCTGGTCTGAAGTCAATAACGCAGCATTTCATTGTTATTTTAACAGAGCATTAGTAAAATGCTCCTAGGCTCGTGCACAGCGAGCGCACACTATGCTTGTTACACACACAGGGACGCACAGCAGCACACACACATGCAGAAGATTACAAATACAAATATTACGGTGCAAATCCTCCATCATAATAGCAATGCTCCAAGGTCCAAACGCACCTGGCTTTTAAAGGGAATGGGAGATGATCTCTGATTGGTTTATTGCATGTTACGCCCAAAACACACCTATGAATTAATGAAGACACTAAGTACAACCCTTTAGAACCATGCGCCCGGCGCACAGACCCTTTTTTCCGTGTAAGTGGATTTGTACACGCCCTAAACGCACCTTAGATCGTTAAAATAGGGCCCCTAGGCTGCTATTGACAAGTAATGCCTGACACGGCGGATGATATAACTTGATGATAATTAAGGTATTATTCAGTCACATTTTTTTGGCCGTGCAATCTTTAAATAGAAACTTGTCAGCTCAAACAAAGACCACAACATACCGTGGGATAAGTCAAGATGAGGGTGTGTGTATTAATTTAGCTCAGAGCTGTGCGGGGAGCTTGAAATCAGTCAACCAGAATGAAGCAAGCAACCCTGGCCAATATAACAAATGTTAATAGCACACCAGAGAACAAGTAAATTAAGTTTTTTTTTAATTAAAATGAATCAGTCACACCTTGCTGTTATCGAGTAGGACCTTCCTACCTAAATGTCAATTATCCAGCAGCTAAGAGAAGCTGTCTTGTTTTAAGTCTGATGCTGATGAATTTTTGACATTACGAAATGGCTTTTGAAAGAGGTTTCGAAAGGGCCGATGTAAGGTTTTGACCCAACAGCAGCGATTCAAACCATGCGATGTGGAAATGAGGAGTGTATACTGTCTGTTGTCAGACGAAGGCTGTGTTCCTACGGAGGTCATCATCGCCCTCGTCAGGGAGGTGTAGGCGGGACCAGCGGGATGCCGTTGGGACTCTTTGCCGTGTCGGGACACGGTGTCATCACCTCCTCCCCGAGCCCCGAGGCTCGAGGAGGGAGAGGAGGAGTGATGATGAGTACTGACCTCCTTCTCTTCTTCCTCTTCCTCTCTTTCTGCCCGGGGGAGTCTCATCACTGTTTAATATTTTTTTAAATTTCTTTATGTCTCCTCTTATTCTTTCTCCGGCCCCATTTCTTCTCTTTCTTCCTTGTGCTCACTGGAATCTGATAGTAGCAAGTGAAAGCCCTGCAAAATGTAATTTTTCAAATGTAAGGTTTGTAAGGCATGTAAGGTTTCAAAACCAATACAATTTTCCGTCACGCCGTTCCTGTGGTATGAGCTGGGTTTTTTTTTTTTTTTTAGTCAAGGACAGAAAGTGCAGTTTAGAAATCCGTCTCCCTGCCAGTGTGCAGTGTGTTTAATAAATAAAATACATTGTGGTCAATGGAAAAAAAAAAATTGTTTTTTTACCCAGACATTTAAAAAAGAATACATTTTAAAGCTCTAATTGCAATGCCGCAATACAGTCAAACCGTGGTATTTTAGCTGAAGGTTATCATACCGTCAGAATCTTATACCGGCCCATGCCTAGTAGGGTTGGACATCGTTTGGATTTTTACAATTCCGATGCCGGACCGGTACTTTTGAAATGATTCCGATTCCTAAACCGATTCTTGAAAAACTGAAAAAGTGTAGTATGTTTGCAATCACGTGCAGTGAATGGTTTAATATCCTTCTACGTCCGTTTTGGTGAGCCCAGAGGGAAAATATGGCATTTTAAAAGTAGCCTACATTTACGGTAGCTAGCTAACGGTAGACTACAGAGAAAGTGTGATATTTTTACATCCGTTTCGGATCAGTCGACACATTAAGAGGAACCGAAATGAGGAACCGAAACTTGCGTTCTAATCTGGTCCGATTCCTACCGGTTGCGTAGGAACCGGTTCCATAGTGGAACTTGGTTTCGATACCCAACTTTAATGCCTAGTGAAATGTTTTTGTCGTTAGCTGACATTTGGTTTCAGCAGGTAAAACTACCTTTAGTGCATGTGCAGTAAATTTGTTTATACGTAGGGCTGGGTATCAAAAAATGTTGATACCGATACCGTGACTCGGATACCGGTTCTTAAACAATATTTTTTTTGCGATACCAATTTTATAAAACGAAAACTAATTTACAACATTACACGTTACATTTTTCCTGCGTGCCTAGACGGCCAGGAAAAATCATCAGCAGCATTATTGCATCTCAGTAGACGCATGCTGCGTGCTTATTGGCTCGCTGACGCTGATGAGATTTACTCCTTAGGGTTTGAAATTGGGCATGGAATGACGAAGCATTTTTTCAGTACTCGATACTTTAGAGGCAATTCAGTCAGTGCCTAAAAAGTATCGAATTCGGTACCTATGTTATGTATGGCTTGCTAACAATGGTCACACGTTAGCATTTTATACCCTAATCCTCAGTGACTGGTGTCCAAAAAGAGAGAAAATTAATGTAGTCCGGTCTGTGACTACAGGCTACAGATTGAAATGATATGGACTGTGGATGTTCATACTTACAAGAGGATGACATTTTAGTTCCTCTTGACCTCTTCTTTAGCGCTGCCATCATTGTATCCATTGTAGCAGAGGGAATTTTTTAATATGTATTCTTTACCCTGAACCCTATTTTCCCATGTTTTTTGTTTCTAAATGACTGATGGAAACAACAATCTTTTTAATTGGTCTAGTTCCGCTTCTTCAATGTCCGTCCATTAAGTGCTTGTTTTGCCGCTGTCAGGCTCAGATTATTATTCTAAGTGTCCGACAACATTATGATTTGAATCCATACGGAGATAGACCTTTTTGATAAAGAGTAAGATCCTTTTTGTTAAACATGAAAAGCCCTGAAATCGCCATCGCCAAACCCACCAGACTCCATGTAAATAAACATTCATTTTATCATTGTAAAACACGCTTCATTCAAAGTTAACAAAAACAAAATAAAACCATCAAAAGCCGTCTTGATTCCTCTTTCAGCTGTTCCAACAGTCACCGCTCTGGTTTGGTTGAAATAAATCCTTAATTCATCTATTATACATACATATATATTATATATACATGTGATTTATATGCTGGCTCTATACACGCCAAAAGTACTGATTATTTAAATAGAGTCTGGTGAGTTTGGCAATGGCGATTTCGGGGGCTGTTCCATGTTAAACAAAAAGGTCTATCTCTGTAAGCATCCTTTCCATAATGTTGTCAGACACTTAGAGTAATAATCTGAGCCTGTCAGCGGCAAAAACAGAACTTTTAGTGGACGGACATTGACGGTGCACATTTGCCCCATAGGGTCACATTGCAGCTTGTTTCGCCGACGCGTTACAGCGTTCTCGCTCAATACTGGACCGATTTCAAAAGATTTTTGTTCACATTAGTCACTAAGACACCAATGTGTGGGGAAAAAAAAGAGTACACTTTCAATCATTGTGAACATTATACAAACACATCTTCTCTGTGCAGGCCCTGAATGGCTTCGTCCTGGTCGTGACAGCGGAGGGAATCGTCTTCTTTTGCTCTCACACCATCCAGGATTACCTCGGCTTCCATCAGGTAAAAACCTTCCCTGTAAAACAAGTCGCTTATCCCAACCCAGCGACCTATTCTTATTCTTCTCGACTCTTTGGATTAGGCAGTGTGTCCTCCTTTAGTTTGGCTTGTTTCATCCGGGTGAGATTGATAACATCCCCCCCGAAACAGCACAGAGACTCCTGAAAACATTTCTGTTGGAAACAGAGAGGAAACACAAGGAATTATGGGTAGAGTTGCTACTCCAAGACTTATGGGATGCTCATATTTACACATTTCTTCATGTGTTCTCAACTCTCAACACCTCCATAGGCACATTTCCTTCACTTTAGTGTAAAATTGGGTAATTTTATGTTTAGTCTCACAATGCCAGGCCTACTGTATAAAGCTCCACAGCGCTGTGGAGTAAGGTCTGGCTACACCACAGACGCATTCTGGGATAGGAGAAAAAATAAATGCCCTGGGTTGTTTGAATTATTTTAAACCAATCGCAATCGTCTTGGGCGGCGCTAAGCTCCGGACGCAGCGACGGTGGCTCTGCTAAATAGTCTCGGGAAGGAACATTTGCACCCCGCAAAAGAAAACGCCACATACAATATTAAATGAAGTCAACTGTTGACACAATACAGTAACGTGAGCCATTTAAATTAGCTGGATACATGGTTAAATCTCATTGGCTCTTACCAGTGGAGGGGTAGAGTACGCGCAGCGGGGCAAGGAGGCATTTCATTGGTTCTCTTCACGGGATTACAGCAGCTACAGATGAAGGATCTGTTCCCCTCTTTTTTCCATAGCCCATTAGTTCATTATTGCTGTCCAGTAGAGGTGTGACGAGATCTCGTCGAGGTAAAAATCATCTCGCGATATCGCTCACAAGTGCAGAGCAGCCGCCAGCAGACAGAGTCTGACCTGGTTGGTCTTGTAATACATCTGGCATGGAAGATGAGTCTGGCTTGGACCTCCCAACACACACACACACACACACACACACACACACACACACACACACACACACACACACACACACACACACACACACACACACACGGATTGCAGCGTGCAGTTCAGTGTGGCGCTGATTCGCGCAGACCACTCTTTTTTTTTAAAGGAATCGGAAGCAGAAAGCAAAACCTAACTTTACTTTTAATGATATTAAACAAATCAAAATGTTCTCCCCTCGTCTTAAAATGGTTATAAATCAATACAAGAGCAGCCTCCTTCCTTGTTTACTGCCGCAATGAAACGCTTGGTTACGTTGTAACCAAGGTTCTCTGAGTAAAGACAATTTTTTTCCAGTCATAATTCTCAGTTAAAGTTTCCTTTAAAATAGTGTTAAAATCTCGTCTCGTTATCGTGAACCCGATCTCGTGTCTCGTCTCGTCACACCCCACCATTTCAAACACTATTTTAAAAAGTGTATTTTGGAAATGGTTACCAACCCTGCCTTTTAAATGAAGGTAACTGACACGATTACAGTAATGTGAGCTATTTAAATTAGCTGATACATGGCTGAACCTCATTGGCTCTTACCAGTGTATCTCCGTGTGGACTTCGTCCACAGCAATCCCACCAATCGCTCCCAAAACGTCCCAGTTAGAGAGGAAATGCAAACTAAACATATTCTTTGTAAATCTTTACAATCATATCCCTGAAAGAACCGAGCAGGCCTGCCTTGTTGCACCATCCAAATTGTCTTCAAAACTCGCCATTTTCAGCGTGTAGCTCGCTCCCTCGAAGTTTGTTGTTGTTTCCCGTAGCGAAGTGATTTTGAGAACACTAACACACACGGAGTGGAAAGTGAGGGGCAGTGTACTTCCGTTGAACCAGGCTACTTTATGTATAATTTAACTCATAATTGGTTAATGTGACTTCATTTTATTATGCGAATAACATGAAGACCCTCTCATCATATCTTACATGTTTGATAGTCTTTTCTCTTAGCTGGGTCCAACATGAAGACATATATAGTCTAACTGCCGCAGCAGGCTGAATATGTAGCGAATTATGAGGAGTTTTTTCAGGCTGCAGAGGCAGAGAAGTGGAGTTTAAAAGCACAACGAGGCTCATGACGGACCCCGAGAGCACCGAGCGCCCCGAGGATTGAAACAAACGCACATATGGAGCGAGAGCTTTAATCCAGCCACTGCCTCGAGTCTAATCCCATTTCGGTGAATGTGATTATCAAATTAGCCAAAGTCTGTCTATCTGACACACACACACACACACACACACTTACGTACACACAGGCACACCATCCAAAACACACATCTGTCCCTCTTTCACACACACACACGCACTCACGCACGCACGCACACACACACACACACAGGTGTAAACATCACGCGTTTACTACGTAAACCCAAATCCGTGGTGAAGCTGCCGTCTCTGCTCGCGTGGAGTGGTTTGGAAACAACAACAGAAAACGGTTGTCAACGGCTGTTGGAACACGCATAAAACAAGACCCAAATGAGGAGCGAGTACGGAAAGAACACCCTGCCGAAAAAAAAGGAAAGACCCAGATGATGGTTTTGCAGTTTTTCTTCACTGCTTAGAACAGGGCACGCTCATAGTCATGGCGTACAAAACAATCAAGTAACAAATGAAGTTAGTGTAGTTTATCTTCGCAAAAGAAGATAATAAGGACATAAGGACAATAAAATAAAGAAAGCATTTTCAGTGCAAAAGAGGAATGAAGCCTAAAATGCTTATACAAATTTGAAAAAAAAACCCGAAAGCTGATATAATTACTCAGCAATCATAAAACAAGCAATGCATCAAAACCATCAAAAAAGGGAAACATAACACACACACACACACACACACACACACACACACACACACACACACACATATATATATATATAATAAAGAAACATGCATTCAATATGCTAATTTTAGCTATATATCATGTGCTGAAGTATATTTCTGGAGTGTTAAAGATTAAAAGAAAAAATAACAAGAACCGTACAGAACCGAAAACCGTGACCCTAAAACCGTGATACGAACCGAACCGTGGATTTTGTGAACCGTACCACCCCTAATGGTTAGTTTGTAAGTCTATTTTACAGTGTTTTACCACGTGTGGCATTTCTAAAAGCCTAATCAGGGACAAGGACTGCAAATTAGCTCACGGCTGGAATCCCACATACATTGCATCGGTTGCACTTTAGATGTAACGATGCCTACAGTGGCTTGCGTAAGTTTACACACACTGGCATGGGGTACTTTCCATTAGATCATCTCTCAATGCAAATCAAACCAGCTATTAGGATAACTGAGATAAAACCATGCCAATCTCTAGGTATGGTGAAGGGGATGTGATGATGTGGGGCTATTTTAATTCCAAAGGCCAAGGGAACTTTATCAGGATGTATAGTATGATGGATCCATGAAATAACTGGCCTTTCAAAATAAAAATCTGCCTGCCTCTATGGGAATTTAACATAGGGGTGTGTATACTTATGCCCCCTGTATTTTAAGGAAGAACATTTATGTATTTACAATATATTATTCATTCACAACGAAAATTGGTGTCCTTAAAGGTTGGATTTTCCTCATTTTTTTAATTAAGGCATTAAGATCAATTTCCAAAAGATGGATTTTTATTCCTCTTTTTAGTCAACTTTAGCATGGGTGTGTATACTTATGCAAGCCACTGTATATGTATTGTCCCTGACAAATAAACTGATAAAAAAATTTTTTTAAAAAGATGTTAAAGCTTTAAAATAGTTTTTAAATTTAGCACAACCTTTTGCTTCACGAGCCGATAGCCAAAGCCCAAAGTCCCTTTTCTCATTTTTCTGTTTGAGAAGTATTTCACGTAACACTTCTGCCTGTCAAAATTCCTCTTTGGTGACCCAGGTTTGATCCCCCTCCCGCACTGGGAGGGTGGCTCCACTCTGGTCCTCGGCCAGGTCATGCTGGGCCTGGACCGCAGATATCGGGGTCACAGGGGCCTTTGGCTCCGGTTCAACTATTTGAATCAAATGTTCAGCGACTCTTGATTTCTTTTGGCTCCACTTCAAGGCAAACGGAATCAAGCCCCCTCAGGGTAACCTGCTAGCAGTGACATCTGCCTCAACTCGTGTAGTCTCATATTCAGTCTTAAACTTGTACTTTTGAAAAATAAGGTAAAATGTAGAGCTGTAACAATTCCAAATGTTGCTGTACAATTAACACATACAATGTGTTAATTGCAATCACACATATTTGCGATTCACAACAGAATTTTCTCTTTCAGTCAAATTTAAAAAAATATTTATTTCTTACTTTTTTAAACAAATTAAAGTTTTGAACAAGTCCCAGGGTATATCTTTTTTTTTTGGTTATACTGTATATCACTGTCATGTGACCCAGATAAAGTAATCACACAAATACACAGCCTATGACGTAAATAATGCCTCTTTATTATCATAAAACGTTTTTGCTAACTGTATCTCCCCTAAAGTGTTCCCTTTATCATTTTCTGTGTAACTTCATCTTGACTCATCATGCTGCATGTTACGTCTTCCTGTCAGACCGACGTGATGCACCAGAGTGTGTTTGAGCTGATCCACACTGAAGACCAGCAGGAGTTCAGGAGCAACCTGCACTGGGCCCTCAACCCCCCCGCGGACCCCTCAACAGGTCTGTAAACTGGAAATAATTCAGTTCATCTCCATGCTGTGTCTGTAAAGGAAGGTCTGAATACACTTCAAAAGTGCCCTTCATTGCCATGCTAGTCTGCCATTGCCAGACCTTCCTCCTCCACAGCGCTGCGGAGGAGGAAGGTCTGGCGAGTCCACACACCATTCCTGGATGGGAGGAAAACGTGCTCTGGTTTGTTGACATTTCTTTAAACCAATCGCGATCGTCTTGGGCGGTGCTAAGCGCCGGACGGAGCCACGGTGCCTCTGCTAAATAGTCTCAGGAAGGAGCTTGTTTTGGTGTGTAACGTGTACGGTCAAAAGTTTTAGTTTAGTTAGTTTAGTTTTAGTCGTGCGACAGAAAACTCAGATTGGACAGATAGTCTAGCTAGCTGTCTGGATTTACCCTGCAGAGATCTGAGGAGCAGTTAACCATAGTCCTCACAAATCCACTGGAGTTTAGAACGCCAACACAAAGAAGAGAACAGAATTTCCGGCGGCACCTGAACAATCCTGGAAGTGGAACGCTGTCCATATATAGACTATTGCCATGCTAACTGGTTAGCTAGGTGTGCTAGCTAGCTAGTCTCCCATTGCCAGCTCTAGCCACAGCACTGTGGAGTAAAATCTGGCTACACCACAGATACATTTTGGGATAGGGAGAAGAAAAATTGCATTGTTGCATTTCTTTTAACCAATCACAATTGTCCCCATGCTTATTTGCTCCTTTTCCTGAGGCCATAAGTTAATTATCGCTGCTCCAGAGAGACCATTTCAAACAATATATAAAAAAGTGTATTTTGGAAATGGTTACCAACCCTGCCTTTTTAAATGAAGTTAGCTGTTGACACAATACAGTAACGTGAGCTATTTAAATTAGCTGATACATGGTTAAACCTCATTGGCTCTTACCAGTGTATCTCCGTGTGTACTTCGTCCACAGCAATCCCACCAATCGCTCCCAAAACCTCCCAGTTAGAGAGGAAACGCCCTAAACATATTCTTCGTAAATCTTTACAATCATTCCCCGAAAGGACCAAGCAGGCCTGCCTTGTTGCACAGTCCACATTTTCTTCAAAACTCGCCATTTGCAGCGTGTAGCTCGCTCGCTCGCTCAGAGTTTGTTGTTGTTTCCCGAACAACGGACTCAGACAACGTCAACACGCAGCGAGCGGAAGGCGAGGGGCCTGGAAATGTACCTCCGTTGATCCAGACTATGGCGAGTATAATAAAGACATAAACTGCATTAGTGCTACGTTAGACTTTTGCAGTTGCTGCCTCGAGACTCTGCAACAAGTTACCCCCTGATATTCGCACTATTACAGATGGAGCTCTTTTTAGATCCAAACTCACAACCTATTTGTTTAGAATGGCTTTTAATACGTAGTAGTGGTGTGACAATTTCCCTCTCCTCCTCCTTTTTCTATGTAACCTTTTCTGATTTCACTGTTTTCTATGTTTTCATTCTTTTTATTGGATGATATGTATGTTTATTCTTGGTTCCTGACGTGAAGCACTGTGGATACCTGCTGGTTGCTGTAAAGTGCTATATAAATACATGTTTGATTGATTGATTATTATTTGATGTCCCCAGACGGCGAGTCGGTTTCGACGTCTTCCAGCCTGGTGAGCTACAACCCCGAGCAGCTTCCCCCGGAAAACTCCTCCTTCCTGGAGAGAGGCTTCGTCTGCCGCTTCCGCTGTTTGTTGGACAACTCCTCCGGCTTCCTGGTTAGGCTGACATTACATTTCAATTCAGTTGTATTTATGATATGTCAAATCATAACAGACGTCGTCTCAGGACACCGATAGTTGGTCTCGAAACCCAGCAATTCTCCCAAAGAGCAAGCATTGGTTGTGACAATACAGTCCAAACCCATACAACAAATCAACACAACGGAAGGCAGTTTGTCGAGGGCAGGGCGTTCCCCCGCCATTATAAGGTTCAGGTGCAGCACCCGAGCCGTTTTGGGCCGCACCTTAAACCGATTGAAGGTAACTAAAAGACTTCTCTCAGATCTAATGATTGTAGTTGGACTTCTTTAGCTTTAAGTTTTGTCTGTCAGCTGTTTGAGTGTTATTTATTTATTATCTGCTCTAGCCTTTCAAACGTTTTAGACACAGATATGGAGATAATGACGGTCCAAAATGATGTGACAAAAAAGAGACGCAAAACCTACCACAAAGAGACACAGCGCGACTTCAAAGAGACGCAAAATCCCACAGAGAGACACACAACATGTATGGGGGCAATTGCTTTTGTTTTATTGAAAAACGTAACATTTTCTTGAGGAAGGACCCCTATGGATGGATGGATGGACAGCCATCACAAACATTATTAGATATTGGTAGAAGCATGCTGCGTGCTTATTGGCTCTCTGACGCTGATGAGATTTACTCCTTTGTAAATTTTGTATGGAACGACGAGACATTTTTCGATACTAAGGAGGCAATTCCATCTGTGCCTAAAAAGTATTAAAATTCGGAATTCTAGATAAAAATGAATCCATGTTTGAGGCTCGTGGTGTTTTTTAATGCCCGTTGGTGCTGCTAGCAGTATGGCGTGCTACCTCAGAGTCCCTCAGGGATCAGAAGCCACTGTTTACTCCCGTAATCCGCCTTAAGAGAGCCTCGGGGTCGTGGGGAAAAGGGCTTTAATCCTCCCAGAGCAGAGGGGGAACTTGCTTAGTCAGGGTTGGTAGCTCCGGACCGGTCACTGCTTCTTCTTTCACTACGACAATTAGCCGCAGATGGAGAAAAACACTCCTGTGGTTCAGTGTCAGCAAAAACCCCTTAAACCTGCTGGGAAAACCTCCGTGAGCATGGCACTTCAGGCACCACATACCCGTCGTTCTGCACCTTTTTTCAATGCTGAAATTGAAAGGCCCTGAACACCCACACAGGTGTTTACTCTTAATGCGGCTGATTGGACCTCTTCCCAGGACTGTGTGGGTGTGGTTAGACTGATTGAGTGACATCTTCCTGAGTCCCCTGTTAGTGCTGTTGCACCCGTTAGCCAATCAGAATCAAGTATTCCCAATATGTATTTCTGATCTGTGTTGTACTTCTCTTTAGGTACCACTCCTAACTAAAACAGCCCTGGATCTGGAGAGCCCTCAAATCCCATAATTTTTTTTTTTTAATTTTGTATTTATTTTTACATGTCTTTATTGATTTTTGTTAACTTACAATAAAACTTCTATTTACAAAGCCCCCACCCCGACCCAACTCCTAACATTTGTTATACTTTAAGACCGCCCAAAAAAACTGAAATCAAATAACATGACAGTATTTATATATATATATGACGTGTGTGTGTGTGTGTGTGTGTGTGTGTGTGTGTGTGTGTGTGTGTGTGTGTGTGTGCGTGCATATATACAGTATGTATACACACAGAACAATGGTACCCAGGGCTTTAAATTAACACACGCCAATCCGTCAAATGCGGGTAAAAATTTAATTTTGCTTTGGGTAATATTGTAAAGTTACTAGCCAATATGGCCGGTGATGAATAAAGTAAATAATTCTGCATCTGTTTGTATCGGCCGGCTGCAGAAACTACGTGCCACGTCGGTCTGTTTATTGCCAAGAAAGTGGGGGCGGTATTTTGTATGTCTTTGGCTTGGAAAACGCAATCGTTATCCGGCAACGCTGCTTGTCGTACTAATCCTACATTTCTCCATGAACACTATGTGTGGTGAGGCGTCGTACAACCGTCAGCTACATGCCTAGCGTGCGGTATCGATGAAATTAAGTTGTAAAGTTATTTAAATTAGCAAACATTTGGCTAGTGGAAAATCTGATTGGCATGTTGGCTTGTGATTTACAAAAAGTTAATTTAAAGCCCTGATGGCTCCACTAGCAAAGTCATGATAAATCATAAATACCCAAAACAAATAAGAGTTGCACATTTGCTGTCACCCTCCAAGACATGTCTCAGTCCTTTCCCCTTCTGGGGTTCACCAACCGGCCTCAATCCGAGGTATCCTGCCCCGCATTTTCCCTCCGCAGAAGCTCCCCCATGTTTCCAATTTCTTTTTTGACACTTTTCCAAAATCCTTGAAGTCCCCAAAAAATTGTGAACAAACCCCTATTTTGCCACATTTCCTCCAACATAGTAAGACAGGATGATTCTGTTATATATGAAGAAATAATCAGAGGTGTATTCAAATATGGGATTTTTTTGATTTCCAGTCTGTGGCTGCAACTGACGATTGTTTTCATCGCCGATTAATCTGTCGATTACTTTCTCGATGAATCGATGAATTGTTCGGTTTCTCAAATGTCAGAAATGGGGATCGGTGTTTCCCAAAAAGCCCAAGGCGACGTCCTCAAATGTCTCGTTATGTCCACAACTCAAAGATATTCAGTTAACTGTCCCAGAGGAGAGAAGAAACTAGAAAATGTTCACATTTAACAAGTCAACATCTTTTTTTTTTTTTTTTCACAAAAAATGACTCAAAATAGTTGGCGATTTATTTAATAGTTGACAACTAATCGATTGATCGATTAATCACTGCGGCTCTATTCCAGTCAAATTATGTCCTGTTTGCAGGGGGTCGGGGACTCAGATCTTTGTCAGTAAATGAAAGTTACTTTTGTTTTTTGGGGGATTTTTTTCGCCTAAAAGCTTAACTTAGGAATTCACTGTCTTGCTCAAGGAAACTCCAGAAGTTTGGGTTTCGTGAAGGGGGTTTCGAACCTGCGTCTCTCGGGTCCTCCCTCCCAGTGCGTTTGCGTGAGCATTAAGCCAGGTTTCTGCTTCTGTCTACCGGTCGCTATGGCTTTGTTTTTTTTTGTTTTTTTGTGTAATCCCTCCCGCTATTCAGGGCTAGATTCCTGACATCACGGCTACAGGCCCTTAAGCCCACCAAGGTCAATTAACCAGAGCTAACAGGGGGGTCCTCACACGAGATGCCGCAGGGTGAGAAGGAGGCACAGCGGACAGCATAAAAGACTTTTCAGGTTTTTCTTTTAGAGGTTTTTGTAAGGAAGCCTTTGTAGGTTTCGGGGATAGTTTTTTAGCCACCGGACACATTTAGATGAGAATGACGGGAAAACGATACCAGTCCCAGTCACGTCAAGGGTATAGTAAGCAATTTAATCCAACACACTTTTTTGTGCCAAATTCATCGAATATCTCCTCCTCCTAAAAAAGCTATCACCTTAGCTTTTTTTAGGTTTTTGAAAGACTTAGGTGCACGGAATTGGAGGGGCGATTAAGGGGTCCTTCCTCAAGAAAATGTGACGTTTTTCGATAAATGAAATATGCAACTTCACATATTTTGGACCACTGTTATCTCCATATCTGTGTCTAAAACTTTGGAAAAGCTAGAGCGGATGATAAATAACTAACACTCAAAACGCTTGACCAATCGTAGAAACCCGGCTCCACGTCCATGTCACACTTCATATAAATAACTATCACTCCAAAAACTTGAAGACAAAGACTTGTTAAAGAAGTCCAACTACAATCATTAGATCTGAGAAAAGTAATTTAGTGACATTCATTTGGTTTAGGTGCTGCCCAAAACGGCTTGGGTGCTGCGCCTAAACCTTATAGTAATAGCGTATTGTATTTGATTTGGCAGTTGAGTTCAAATATCAACAATCTTTGCGCAGCATCGCTTACTTCACCTTTTAAGGAGAACTGTTATTATAGCATTTTCAGGTTCATACTTGTGTTTTGTGTTTTTACTAGAACATGTTAACATGCTTTAATGTTCACACTTTTTCTCACACTGCCCACGGCTGCTGCTCCTGTATTCACCCTCTGTCTGAGACGCTGTGTTGGAGCGCCTGTCTCTTTAAGCCCAGTCTTCTCTGATTGGTCAGCGTGTTTCCACATCTCCGAGTCTCTGCTGTTGCTGTCTTGCTGACTTGCAGTCCGTTGAGACGGACTGCAAGTTTAGTGTCACGAATTCCCCATACAATGTCCTACGTGCAGTTTAGTGTCCCAAATTCCCCATACAATGTCCTACGTGCAGTTTAGTGTCCCAAATTCCCCATACAATGTCCTTAATTAATTATGAACTTGCTAAACCACCTGTGCTACCCTAACCCTACCCCTAACCTTAACCCTAACCTTAACCTGTCTCAAATACGACCCTCATCATTTGGGACACTCATTTTTTGGAAAATAATTTGTGACACTAAACTGCACGTAAGCCCTACTTCACAACCAGACATGTTTCAGCAGTGATGTGACCCAAAACGGGGGAGAAATGACCAACATTGGCCGCCAAGATTACAGCTTTCCCTGGCGTTAGCAAGCAGCTACTTGCAGTTAGCAATGGCTTGTAATAGTATATACTGTCGTCAAAAAATTGCAGATAAAGGCTTTTGAACTAAAAACTACACAACCAGACATGTTTCAGCAGTAATGTGACCCGAAATTGGCATTAAATTAATAACATTGGCAGCCAAGGTTAAAGTTACAGCTTCCCTGACTTAAACACTGCCGTAACTGCGCTAAATAAAAAAGTTGACCAATCATAGAAACCCGGCTCCATGTCAAAAACATCACTCGCTCGTCTGCTGTGGTCTCTGAGGGAAAAGATGAAAGAGTCATGTCATAGACTGACGGCTTTCTCTTCTCATCTGATTTGTGATTCACACGCTCGTCCTCTCAGGCGCTGAACATCCAAGGTCGACTCAAGTTCCTCCATGGCCAGAGCCGTCGGCAGCGCGACAGCGAGGGGAGTACCCCGCCTCAGCTCGCCCTGTTCGCCATCGCCACGCCCCTCCAGCCTCCGGCCATCCTGGAAATCAGGACCAGGAACATGATCTTCAGGACCAAACACAAGCTCGACTTCACGCCCATGGCCTGCGACGCAAAGTATGTACCCTCCAAAAACCTCCCACTAATGACTTTAGGTTTTTATTTAAAATGTTTTGTCATTTTGTTAAAGTGCTCATATTATGCTGTTTGGCTTTTTCCTTTTCCTTTATTGTGTTATATATCTGTTTTGTGCACGTTATAGGTTTACAAGTGAAAAAGCTTGCTTCTGACTAGGCTAGTAGTCCTTACCTAGGTACTGTCAGGGCACGCCCTCATACTCTGCTTCTGACTGGCTAGTAGTCCTTACCTAGCTACTGTCAGGGCTTGCCCTCATTCTCTGCTTCTGACTGGCTAGTAGTCCTTACCTAGCTACTGTCAGGGCACGCCCTCATTCTCTGCTTCTGACTGGCTAGTAGTCCTTACCTAGGTACTGTCAGGGCACGCCCTCATATTCTACTCTGCTCTGAAAATGAGCATAATATGAGCACTTTATTGGTTGTAACCAGGGCTTAAATAGACACCCGCCAACCTGCCAAATGCAGGTTAAAATGAACTTTGGCGGGTAACAATGTAAAGTTCCTGGCCAGTTTGGCCGGCGATGAATGAAGCGAAGCGTCCGTTTGAATCGGCCGGCTGCAGAAACGATGCAACAAGTCAGCGTTGCCAGATTGGTCTGTTTTCTGCCAATACGTTTGGGCGGTTTTGTGTGTGTTTGGCTTGGACATATTATCTTTATCTCGCAACACTCGCTCGCAGTACTAATCCCACATTTCCCATGAACGCTATTTTGTCACGTGTTGTACAACCGTTGGCTAGGTGCCTAGCGTGCGTGGTATCGATTATGAGCTACGCTGAAATGGAGAAGACGAACGGAACAGCAAGTAACAAACCAGAGGAGCTGAAATTAATAATAAAGTAAAGTTAGTTAGGAAAACAAAAACAAAAAAAACATTCGGCTAGTGGAAAATCTGATTGGCTGGTAACTTTGAAAATCTACTAGCAATAAAAAGGTTCATGTAAAGTCCTGGTTGTAACACAGGACTCAGTGAAAGCTTCCAACTAGAGTTTAGATTCTCGGCCCAAGCCCGAGTCCGAGGCCGTTATTTCCGCCACTATCCTCGGGCCGGGCCGGGCCCGGGCCGGACCCTTGATCAAGCATTTTTTTTTTTTTTATCCATTACCTATTTAGCCTAATTGGGTGGGGAGAAAGCTATGCCATAATCAGAAATATTATAAATATGTATATATAAGCTATATAAAAGTAACAAATGTGTACAAAATTTAGGCTGCAGTTACAAAATGCAGCACTTCATGCGCGGAGTCTCCTCCTCTCGCACGCATCACACCGGGTCTGCTGTGCTGTATGGTGTATCTTAAGTGCAACATGGAGCTTGAAGATGTAAAGAAAAAAAGGAGGAGAATTACCTTTGAGCAAGTGTGGAGGAAAGTCGGAGGTATGGAAGCAGTTTAAACAAGTCGTGGGCAGTGACAACAATATGTTGTTCATCATTGTTTCTTTTTTTTTACGTTTCTTCATTCAGATCCATTTGCGATCCGTTCCATTCTGAATAAACAAACAGCGCAGTTTACATGCTTCGTCCTTGTTGCATTATTCTAAACAGATTTCTGCAGTTCAAACAACTCTGAATTGTAGTTGAGAACGTCAGTTATAACGGCCCGCGTATTAAAAAAATGTCGGGTTTAAATCGGGCTCGGGCTCATAATTACAGTTAATGGGTCGGGCCGGGCCGGGCTCGGACGCAACGTGCTCAGGCTCGGGTAGGTTCGGGCTTGATTTTTTGGGCCGATCTAAGCTCTACTTCCAACTCAAATCCCAATTACAGTTTTAAGCGTGTAATTCTTGTGTGTATCTTATGTGTGTTTTTTTTCTGGATTTTCAGGGGTAAAATAGTTCTGGGCTACACCGAGGCGGAGCTGAGAGTTCGAGGTTCGGGTTACCAGTTCATTCACGCCGCCGACATGCTGCACTGCGCCGAAAATCACGTCCGAAGTAAGTCCCGGTCCGTACGGTTTGCATCACACTTGAATGAATGAATGAATGACATCTTTAATTCAAACAATTAAAAGAAAAAATATATAGTATAAAATGTATAAACAAATAAAAAAATATATATAAGCCACAATTTCAACATTACATTCGATAATATGGACAATAAGTAAGTAAGTCCAATAGTGCAAGGATAAAGGATAAAGGGAGGGGTTGTGCATATGGGTTAATTTAGCCAGTGCTTTCAGTGTAAACAGTGTAAGCAGTAAACAGTGGGCCAGTGGACAGTCGGTACATAACTGTTGTTATAGGAGGTAGTGGAACTGGTGGAGAGGGAGGAGAGGCAGACAGACTATGCAGAGACGTCTGCTGAGATGCAGAGAAAAAGCATGCTGTGAGGAAGAAGGTTGACTCATCAAACATCTAAACACTGAGAAGTCTATTTTAGGCAAACAGGGAACTCGTTGGGCTGCTCACAGAAGTGTCGTGTGTTCAGGAAATAATGGACCCAAATGCAGAGAGATCAGGCAGGCAGGCAGGAGGAGATCGAGTAGGATTTATTTTAGCAAAAACAAAAAACCACAGCAACAAAAGGAGTCCTCAAGCAGTAGGCAAAAAACATCCAAGGAACAGAAAAACTAGAACAGGGACTCCGGAAGGCAAAACTGAAGACAGCACAGGACACAAACTGACAGGGAAAAGACACAAAACGATCTGACAAGAGACAAGGGAAACACAAGGGCTAAATACACTGGGTAATGAGGTAACGAGGGGCAGGTGACACAGCAGGTGAAACACATTAGGAGAGACAGGGTAATTAACAAAGGCGGGAAAACACAGAAAGTAAAACTAGACATGACAAGACAGAAAACCAGACTATCAAAATAAAACAGGAAACCAGAACAACATACAGGAAACATGAAACAACCTAAACACAGAGACTAGACACACAGAACACAATACATGAATGAACCAAAACATATACAATAAACCAGGAGATAACTGAACAGAAATCTACAGAAAACACAAACACAGGGAACATGAACAAATAAACAATAAAGACAACAGAAATGAACAAATAGGTAACAGAAAAAACCTAAAACCATAACAAGAAGGGTGTTAACTAGATCTGTCGCCTTTTTTTTAAACCGCATTTAGGCTCAGAACACACGAATGAGTACTGACCCCTGTCTCATGTTTGTAACGCATGCAACAAACACACAAACAAACAAACAAACGTGCATCTGTTGATGATGGATGAAATCTCCACGCGAGAGTCAAGTGTCCTACTTATCTCGTGTACCGGATGACCCGGTTAGTTGTAACCATGGCGCCCTCAACGCGCTGCTACCAGACACGCTCACTCACAAAGCCACGTACTGTACGCATGTAGTCATGCATACAGAAACGGAAATAAATGCATATGCATTTGGAAACATACCAACACAGAGACACATACACGCTCTAATGCACGCCCAGATGGGAAAGACAGGTTTCACAACAGGGTCCACGTGATGCTGTTTTAAAGATACATCGGGTGAGACGACTGGCACAGACATCACAATGCTGACGTTCACTCCTCATCAGTGTTGGGCACGTTACTTCCAAAATGTAATACATTATAGATTACTAGTTACTGTCATTTCAGAGTAATTAGTTATATTACAATATTACCGCCTCCTGAATTGTAATGCTTTACACTACTTTTGCGTTACTTTTGAGTTACTTTGACCAAAATAACAGCGGAAGTTGGCAGGTAGCTCGTGAATTTCACCACGGGATCAACAAAGTCTCCTCTTTATCCAGTTTAATACATCATCGATTAATCATAATATTTTGTATAGTTAATATGAATATGCAAAGTAACTGAAGCTATATAAATAGAGAAGTAAAACATACAATAGGCAAGTAGGAGAAAATGAAAATACCTTACAGTTGGATTGAAGTACGGCATAGTTACTCTCCACGGCTGATAAAATGCAATGATATTTACGTGTATTCCCGACATGTTTCTATCTGTCAGCAGCTCGGACACACCGCTGTCTGCGCTGACGGACCGTCACCTGTTGGGACACAGGTGTTGTCCGTACCGTCTCTGGTTCTGGCTCTGACCACGGGGAACAGCGACGGGACGGCTCGCTTCAACGCAGCGTAATAACTCCTGAAAATAATATCCATCTCGCAAACGTATCCGTCTCTGCAGTCGTCACAACCATCGAATACAGCAACAGGAAATAACACTCGCGGATTTTTTCTTTTTTTTTTCCTGTGAAGAAATGTCTGTGTTGGGCAATTCTTAAAAAGACAAAACCACCACTAAATGTTGCGTTAAAATGCGCTGTAACTCGCGTTACTGCGATTGTAACAGTATAATATTACCGAAATGTAATTTGTAATGCGTTATATTACTGCGTTACAGCAAAAAGGAGCGCATTACTGCAATTGCGTTACTTTTGTAACCCGTTACTCCCAACACGGCTCCTCGTTGTGAGGAAAGTAAAAACAAAATACTAGCGCTGCTCCTCATTTGCCTGTTTTTGGTTGCGCTGAGAGTGACACAGTTTGAGAAAAGCAACATTATAGCTCACAGAATCTCCTTCACGGACAAGAGTTTGTCCACAGACCTAAATATTGCAAATCCTTCTAAAAGTCATCAGCTTGTGGCTTTTAATGCTAACAATATGCAGCTAAAGACTGAAACCCCCTGCAGATCTCAGAAACTATTTGGGGCGGCAGCATGATGTTCTTGTATTTGGTGTTTTTAGTCTGGATTTTCTTTCTTAAAACTTCCCTTTGCCAGCACGACGAATGAAAGTCTTTTGGGATCCACGGCTTCTCCAGGGTACCCGCGGCGGTGTTTGGTGTTTTAAGCCCCCAACGTCGGCACTTGAATTAGACAATAGTTAGTTAGAGTTAGGTGCCTCGAAGTCGACGTTGGGGGCTTAAAACACCCGCTGCCGCAGGGCCTTTAAAGTTTTGAAAAAGTTCTAAAAATAAGGCCTTTTAAAGTATGAACTTTTGTTTACAAAGGTCTTAAATTATTTCTTGTCCTTTCGTAGAATCAAATAAATGCCGTAACGTCGAAACAAAATATTTTGTGTGGGTAACGTTTCAATGTACTTGATTTTGTATATTAAGTTTCATAGCATAAGAGATCTAAATGTGCCAAATATTGTGTTTATTTTATGCTATAATGTTATAAGAGTACAAACACACTTCACAAAAATGTATTGATTAAATTCAGGTAACGTTACATGGTAAATACTTCTTTTCTCGGGCTTAAAATCCACACAGATTTTTCCATTATGTGGCCGTGAAGTTGGCATTAAATTTCATCCTAGGCGGTTTTAAAAATGTCTAAAAAGTCTGAAATTTGACTTGAAGAATCCTGGGGGGTACCCTGTTCTTAAAGCTCAGTGGGACAAGTTTGTCTTAGTGACATTTAATGACATTAACACTTCAAATGATGAAGGCACTCGCAGTTGACACGGTAATTCCAAATGTCAACCATACTTCGTTTTACAAACATCAATGATAGACACATAATTACTGCCCCCCAAGTGTTCAACTAGGATAATCTACACAGACAAGAGGAGTCTAGGCGGGGTTCCACTGGTTCTGTGCTTCACTGTGAAGTTTGTTTAGACACGAGACGGCGCAGAAACATGACCGGCACCGCAATTACACACGCCGACAGACACAACACTGAGCCGTGAAGATGAGGGACTGGAGGTAGTAGGACGCAACGGTGCATTGGGCTGCTTTTAAGTGTGTGCAAACAGGACTTGTAACGTGTGCATGTAGCCAAAAGTGAACATCAGCATGGAGCCTCCGCCGCAGCAGCACGCCCGGCTGAGCAAATGCAGAGTGAGAGTGTGTGCAAACCACAGGGTGTACAGAGCGTAAGCAGCAGTGACACAGAGCCTCTGATGTCTTGTCTGATGTGATTCCAGTGATGAAGACGGGCGAGAGCGGCCTCACCGTCTTCAGGCTGCTTACCAAGGAGAACCGGTGGAAGTGGGTCCAGGCCAACGCCAGGCTCGTCTACAAGAGCGGCAAACCAGACTATATCATCGCCACCCAGAGGCCCTTGGTGTAAGTGGACGACAATTTTTTTTTAATTTAATTATTTTATATTTTGTTATTGCATTTCACAAGAAATCCAATTTAAATTTTTCACTCTTTCATTGCAGCCATTTGCTAAAAATCAAAAAAGTTCATTTTATTTCTCATTAATGTACACTCAGCACCCCATCTTGACAGAAAAAAACAGAAATGTAGAAATTCTTGCAAATTTATTAAAAAAGAAAAACTGAAATATCACATGGTCATAAGTATTCAGACCCTTTGCTCAGTATTGAGTAGAAGCACCCTTTTGAGCTAGTACAGCCATGAGTCTTCTTGGGAATGATGCTTTGAAGTTGTGTGAAGTTTTTCACACCTGGATTTGGGGATCCTCTGCCATTCTTCCTTGCAGATCCTCTCCAGTTCCGTCAGGTTGGATGGTGAACGTTGGTGGACAGCCTTTTTCAGGTCTCTCCAGAGATGCTCAATTGGGTTTAGGTCAGAGCTCTGGCTGGGCCAGTCAAGAATGGTCACAGAGTTGTTCCGAAGCCACTCCTTTGTTATTTTAGCTGTGTGCTTAGGGTCATTGTCTTGTTGGAAGGTGAACCTTCGGCCCAGTCTGAGGTCCTGAGCACTCTGGTTGAGGTTTTCTTCCAGGATATCTCTGTACTTGGCCGCATTCATCTTTCCTTCAATTGCAACCAGTCGTCCTGTCCCTGCAGCTGAAAAACACCCCCATAGCATGATGCTGCCACCACCATGTTTCACTGTTGGGATTGTATTGGGCAGGTGATGAGCAGTGCCTGGTTTTCTCCACACATACCGCTTAGAATTAACGCCTTCATGTGTTTTTTGGCAAACTCTATGCAGGCTTTCATATGTCTTGCACTGAGGAGAGGCTTCCGTCGGGCCACTCTGCCATAAAGCCCCGACTGGTGGAGGGCTAGTGATAGTTGACTTTGTGGAACTTTCTCCCATCTCCCTACTGCATCTCTGGAGCTCAGCCACAGTGATCTTTGGGTTCTTCTTTACCTCTCTCACCAAGGCTCTTCTCCCACGATTGCTCAGTTTGGCTGGACGGCCAGGTCTAGGAAGAGTTCTGGTCGTCCCAAACTTCTTCCATTTAAGGATTATGGAGGCCACTGTGCTCTTAGGAACCTTGAGTGCTGCAGAAATTCTTTTGTAACCTTGGCCAGATCTGTGCCTTTCCACATTTCTGTCTCTGAGCTCCTTGGGCAGTTCCTTCGACCTCATGATTCTCATTTGCTCTGACATGCACTGTGAGCTGTAAGGTCTTATATAGACAGGTGTGTGCCTTTCCTAATCAAGTCCAATCAGTTTAATTAAACACAGCAGGACTCCAATGAAGGAGTAGAACCATCTCAAGGAGGATCAGAAGAAATGGACAGCATGTGAGTTAAATATGAGTGTCACAGCAAAGGGTCTGAATACTTGTGATATTTCAGTTTTTCTTTTTTAATAAATTTGCAAAAAATTCTACATTTCTGTTTTTTTCTGTCAAGATGGGGTGCTGAGTGTACATTAATGAGAAATAAAATGAACTTTTTTGATTTTAGCAAATGGCTGCAATGAAACAAAGAGTGAAAAATGTTAAGGGGTCTGAATTAGAGCTGTAATCGGGCCTTAAAAGTTCGGCCCGACAAGGCCCGAGCCCGACAGAATTCGGCCCGAGCCCGAAAAGTACATTTTGATTGACAGATTTTTAAAAGCCCGAACCCGTTTACAGCCCGACTGTACAAAAGGCCGTCTATCAGCAGTGATTAGAGTGCATGTCGGAAAATAGCGCGGACACGTGCTTTACTCCGCGAGTGGGCACACGCACCACTCGGCGGAAAAGGGAGAGAAAGAAAAAAGAGACTGCGCCGCACGCACACAGCTCTTTTGTCTTCCGTCAAGAATGAGTAATTTATACACGTTTTAACATAATTTATTCATGACTAACGTAGGCTATAGGCCACTTGGAAGTTGGGACAAAGAAATAAAATAAGTCCTCCAAAAGCCAGCCTCTGTTTCACCTCCATTTTCACGCTAATTGAAACGCTTCACCTGACCGCTCGTTTACTGCGCAAGCCCGAGCCCGGCCCGAGCCCGTGTAACATGATAGAAATTAAGACCGAACCCGACCGAACATGTCGGGTCCCGTCGGGTCCCATCGGGTTCGGGCAAAGATCTTCAGCTCTAGTCTGAATACTTTCCGTACCCACTGTATATGTGTGTGTGTGTGTGTGTGTGTGTGTGTGTGTGTGTGTGTGTGTGTGTGTGTGTGTGTATATATATGTGTATATATATAAATATATATATATATGTGTGTGTGTGTGTATATATATATATATATATTACACACACACACACACACACACGCACATACTAGTGCATAAACATATACATACCACACACACATATACATACCTGCACATACATGTAAAAAATAAGTAAAGAAAACAAAAAAGATATTTACATATCTATAATTGACATAGTTTGATTGAAACTTTTGACAGGTCTTATCATATTGCAATGTACACTGTTGTGCCGAACGTGGCCTCGGACAATACATGCATTGAAGCCCAACATATTAGCCAGTATTCCGTGAAGCTGCCCTTCTTGCCATAAAATCTATATGTGGTTGCCACATATTAACATTACATCTTATGTTGTAATAGATGGGATGTACAGTAGCTAGAGACGTCATTTAACCAATGTCTTACTGTAGGGGGCTGATCAGATTTCCAATGAATTGTAATGCACTTCCAGTGATCCTAGCAAAATATATTTTTTCTTTTGTGAAATTCATTCCAAGAGTCCATATCGCTTATGCCAAGAAGACACAAGCGAGGCAATTTTGTCGTATGAGAAAAATTGCCTCGGCTTGATTTTGGAGCGGTAACCACAGACCGTTAAAATATTGGACGGAGCTTCCTGGTCTGAAAAGTGAAGCCAACGCTGAAGTGCCTTAAAGCTGCATGCTCTCTAACTTCCAGCAGGGGGCGACTCCACCGGCTCCAAAAAGAAGTCTGTTTCTATAGAAGTCTATGAGAAAATGAGCCTACTTCTCACTTGATCTAGTGTGTAAACATTTTCATAATGACTTTATGGTCTCAATCGCTAGTCTTCAAGTCTTCTTCAACACAGCATGATGTTCATTTAGTAAATTATGGTTCCATTTATTTAAAAAAAAGACGATAAAGCCGTGAATACTTTAAGACCTGTCAATCAGGACAGAGGCTTAGCGATGCTAACACTGTGGACATTAAAATAGACCAACCGTGTTTTCGTCTTAAACTTGAACCCTTTCACTGTCTGTATTCACTTCACCAAAGTCAACTGGAACATTTTGGTTGCCTAATAATGTCTTGTTCAGCGTTTGGCCAACTAAGCTAGCTAGCCATCCCTAGCGTTAGCTGGTGACTTTTGGCCAGTTGGCTGATTTTCTGTAGTGCCGTACATTCATTCGTTCAACCTTTATTTATACTGGGGACATCATTGAGGGGTGGCCCTCATTTACAATGATATTGAGTCAATTGCAAAGACAAAGAAAGGAAAAACCAAAACTGGAAAGAATAAACAAAACAACAACGCAGAGAAGACATACAGATGAAAAAATGAAAAATCAAGACGGCGTCTCCCCCATCTCCAAACTGGAGGCTGGAGTGATGTCCCAGATGCTACTTCCACTCTTTTCACACTCTATGGCTTTAACTAAATCTGTTGAATTCTTCTCTGTTCATATTTTCACAGGGATGAGGAAGGAGGGGAACACCTGAGGAAGCGATCGATGCACCTCCCCTTCACCTTCGCCACGGGAGAGGCAATGCTCTACCAGACCGGTTATCCACTGCACGGCTTCCCCGATTCCGTCCCCGGCAAAGCCAAAGGCAGCAAGTCCAAGAAAGGCAAGCTGGACAAGAGCTCTTCAGACGACCTGGACCCAAAGTCCCTGCTGGGAGCACTGATGAGCCAGGACGAGTCTGTGTACGTCTGCCAGCCGGACACGGCGCCTAAGATGTCTTACCACAGCAGCCTTTTCAGCGAGCAGCAAGCTGACAGTGGCGGTTTTGGTGGCTTGTTAAGTGGCGATGGCTGGCACATCGCATCTGACGGGGCGACAGGGAGATGCAATGGCAAAACACCCAGTTATGACCCACTGCTGGCCACTTTGGACTCTCTGTCCCTGGACGAAGAGGAAACGTGCTCCAACAGTGAGCTCTTTAGCGCCCTGGAGAACCTGTGCCTAAACGCCGAAGACCTGGAGCTCCTGTTGCTGGACGAGAGGATGATCCAGGTGGAGCTGGGCCCCGGCCACATCCCAACACTCGGCGACCTTCTCACCAACAACGAAATCCTCTCCTACATCCACGACTCGCTGGAAAGTGGGACAGGAGGGGAGGAACAAGGAGACAGAGGTGGATTCGGACCAGACTCGGCCCAAAGCGTCTCCCAGCAGCCGCCTGCCGTCCCTGCAGCTCATCCAATCATCCAGCTGTCGCAACAGATGCAGCAACATGTGAAAGCTCAACCGGGGCTGATTCCGTCCATCTCCCAGCCCGGAACAGTGGACGCTAAGATATTAAATGGCATTCCTAACGGTCACTGGGTGGTAACGACTGAGAACCTCCATCACCCACACGCTGTGCTCAAAGCCTCGCAGTTGAACGGCGAACATAAGCATCTTAACTCGCTCCCGGAGTCAAGTCAACAGTGGCAGCTTCAGCAGGACCAGCACTCGCTCCTCCTCCAGTCCCAGCGCCAGGGGAGCAGCCAGAGCGCCTTGTCGCCCGGCTTTCAGAATCAGCCAGGACTGACACCGAACGCGGCCTTTCCATCGAACGTGGACGTCGGCCTCACAGGTTACAACATCTTCGACACGCTGCATGCAGGCGGCACAGTGCTGAATGGCGTGACCACACCGGACGTCTGTCACGATCAAAGTTTGGTGGCCGGCGCTCGGCCCTGCCAGCTCCAGAGTCACCAGAAACACCAGCACACGTTGCAGCAGACTCAGGTCCCCCAGTGTCCCGCCCAGAGCTCCACACTGGAGTTAGAGCACTTACTGGGTCTGTCCCAGCCACAGCACAGCCTGCATCCTTTAGAGACCTACGGCATGTTCAACGCCACCGCACAAGACTCCTCTCACAGCAAGGTAAGGGACCGAGAGCAAGACAATTATGCAGTCACAGTGTGGAGTCTGTCATTTTTAATCCTGCCTAGACTGAAGTTACATTTTTTCATTTGAGCATTATGTAAATAATGCAAGAACAAAGGGATAATGGCTAAGCCTAAAAAACAGCCACGTCTCTGAATGATGAAGATCGCTGTTTCCATGGAAATGTTAACCGCGGGATTTCGTTCTTTCATACTACTCTCTTCCGTTGTCTCTCTTAATTAGGGATGCAGCGAATCCAGATTTGTGGATTGAAGGGTGATTTTTGCGTCGGTATCCGACACTGAGAGACACTGACCAAGAGTCAGTACTTTGCGATTGTTGGGAGTGAGAACAGCCGTTCAAAAAAAAAGTGGGCGGTAAATGTTAAGCTCTATTTCCAGTCATACGACATCCCCACGTAATCCTGGTCCCCCTGAAAACAGGGCTTCTGCTGCATGTCCATGAAAAAGGTGAGTCATGCTTTCGCCTCCCTTAACAGTCCCACTAAGACCCTCTGTCTTGTGTCAGCCCTGTTCCGTCTTTATTTTTCTCCTTCTCGGCATCTCAAAAAACACAACGACTCAAGCTGCCAGCTCTCGTCAGAACTGTTTGGTCTGGGAGCCGATCTCTTGATCCTAGCCCACTGACGACGCCTGAAGTCAGCGTTGCCCTCAAACATCGGCGAACATCAACAAACTGAGGGCCGCAGAGTCTACAACCCTTCAACCCTGCGCTGTTGTCTCTCACTGTCAGGAAAATGGATTCTTTTTTTGCTTTTTTTTTGCTTTCGAGTCAACACACAGAGGCCCTGGGGCTGGCATGGAGCTCAATGTAAACTGTGGTGATGCGACCAGACATGCCATGTAAATAAGACGAGGGGGGGGGAGATGGGTCAGAGCAGCACAGTCTTGAGTAGAGAGTCCACTCCAATCTATTGCAGTAGAGTCTGTATAAGTAATGGGGTTTTACTCGCTTTTTTTCAGGAGAAGTTCTGGTTTATTTGTGTGTGTGCTTTTGCACCGGGCAGTGATTTATCAGCATCAAACATGCACGAAATAACCTTTTACCTCCGCTCACAAATACGTTCATTTCTTCTTTGAATTTCCATTGTTGTTCAACCGTATTCATTCGGTCCCTTTTCATCACACACCATATTTAGTTGAGAGTACAAACGAACACAGTACAAACGAACACAGTACAAACGAACACGCCAGACAAAAGCTTCTTCTTCTGCTCATATTTTCTTTCAACTCACACAAAAAGTCGGAGTGTTTTTCGCGATGTGTCGCAGCTTTTCGCCAGTTGATATCGCAATGATGATTAAAAAAAAATACATATATAGAAATATTGTGCAGCCCTAAACTATTTCTGCCAAAATTGCTGGTTCCAGTGTCTCCATATTTCCTGTTTTTGTTTAGTCTTCTGTTTAAGTTACCTGAATGTCTTTTGGAATGTCAGCCGGAACAAAACAAGGAATTTGAATATGTCAGTATGGTCCAAATGATTAATGATATCATGATGATGATATGATGATATGATATATATATAATCAATATTGAAAATAATTGTTAGTTGCAGCCCTGATAAAATGCGAGCTAAATTAGTCGATACATAAATGAACATTTTAAGAATGTCTGCTATGTGAGCCGGGATATCTCTCTAGCATAAACTCCGATCCCAGTGACATTATTTGTGTTGGTTAATGAGACTATAATGTCACTAAAAACTTTTCCCAGTAATGACAGGGCAGCGAGGGCTGGGGAATGTCATCCTGGAAGAAAAAAAACCAAACGCTAATCAGTTAGTAGAGTACAATGACGCACGTAGCTGGAGGTCTAGAGAAATCCCCCATCGTAAAACATAACGAGGTAATGAGACCGCGCCAATTCAAACGCTGCCAAATTCAAGTTTGAAAGCAGATTTTTAAATCAGGAATGTATCCGGAGCTCGCACAAACGGCACCTCTGGTTTATTTTTTCTGGCCCTGTGGAACAAATCTTGCATTGTTAACTTAGCGGTGAGCTCTGACAAAGGCCAGTCTTGCCTCTCAGTTAACCCTCTGAGGACCGGGGAGTCCAACACTCCTGCTCAAAAAGCCAATTTTACTATTTTATAAACTACTTTTGTGAACCCAAGACTTTTGTAAACTCATTTCAAGCACCAAAACAACTCTTTCTCAAGAGATTTGAGAAATTTCAAAAAGCAAACATGAACTATTAAGCTTTAGGGGCCATTATATCTCTTTACACATTGCTCTGGAACAAATGTGAGCGTCACTCTACAGTGAGTTTGTGTTGTTTTATGTAAGTACCCTTAAAAGGTGAATTTAAAGGAACACGCCGACTTATTTGGACTTTGTCTTATTCCCCGTATCCCCCAGAGTTAGATAAGTCCAGACATACCCTTCTCATCTCCGTGCGTGTCGTAACTCTGTCTGACGCACCCACTGCTAGCCTAGCTTAGCACAGATCCTGGAGGTAACCGGCTCAGTCTAGGCTACTGCTCCCAATAAGTGACAAAATAACGCCGACTATATTCTCAGAAGGCGAAGCGCTGCTACTTCTGCTACTCGGGCGGAGTGATTAGTGCAACGCCTGAAAATCCCCGTTGTTACTCTCTGCTCCTCACCACGGGGCTTCTCAGGTGCTGCGAGCAAATCACTCCGCCCAAGTAGCAGCAGTAGCAGTGCTTGGCCTTCTGAGAATATAGTTCCCAGTATGTATAAGTCGGGCGTGTTCCTTTTTAAAAAGGAAAGGTAAAATGCCCTTAGACCTCAGAGGGTTAAACAAGCAGATTAGAAACCCGACATAATAAAGCTTATAGGTTGTATATAAGATCTGCTGTAGTTTGAATCTCACCTTTGCTTTGTTAGGAATGTAGTAACCCCCTTTTGTCGATGATGTGATATTGTTACCGTATGTGCATTAAATGGACCAAACTTGTCAGCGATTGAGCTGAAAGATAATTGTAAGGAAAATGGGCAAATGCATCACCTCCAGACTACAGAAAATCATCCCCTTTATGATGTGCACCTTCATGACGCTTTCATAAAGTCAAGATTAGGATTTGACCGATTTTCTGCATCATTCCTCCGTCTGTTTTTTTTTTTTTTTTTTTACAGTGTGAGTGTTCCACAGCGGGATAACAAAGGAGATATAATTAAATATGAGAATGGGCTGGAGGGAGGAAAGAAAAGCAAAGAGGCAGTAGTGACGAAAACGAGCGCAATAATGAATAGAATAAGGCCGACCCCGGCAGGCATCCATTCACCCCCCCGCCCCATTCAGCCTCCTCTGTTATTCTTCAGGGTCAGTGGCTGTCACTGAAAGAAAAATACTGGCAGGCTGGCCAGTCAAGCATGAGCAGCGCTGACCTACAATTTGACTGTCATCATTACCTAATGCTGTGAACTTGGGATGGAGGGGCGGGGGTGGGGGGGGGGAGCAGGCGATGCAGCCAGGCTATTCTCAGCTGGGACAGAAGCAGGGCTCCACTGTAGTCTGATTGATTAACATTAATTTATATATATATACGTTACGTCCCGATTTGTCTGTATCGATAACATAATTTATGACACGATGATGCCCGAACGGCGAAGCGCGTATTATATTCCCTCGCCCGACATGGCGTTTTACTTGCCCCGGGCCGTCGGACGACCCTCATTGCTGAACCCTGCAGGTAAAACCAAACTAGACTTTTCACGAGCAGAAATTGTCATGGAAAAGATAGCTCATTGCGCTGTCACTTTGTTTTTTGTTTTTTCAGCCGGAGAACGGTTGCCTCCTCAGTGCCGCCAACGCGGCGTACATCAGGACGTGTCTGATGCCCAATGGCAACGGAGTGGCGACCGGCGACATCCCAGACGCACTCCTCGCCCTGCAGGACCCCCAGAAATCTGGATTTTTCCTCTGAAAGGAGGATGGCAGAGTATCAGCAGAGGCTAGAAGAGAAGAGAAGGTACAGAGGGAGGGAAAAAAAAGAGGAAAAACTCCCCTTTCGACATGACCGCATTTTGTTTATTTAACAATTAGTGGGAAGAAAAAGAGGTGAAAAACTTGTCTTTTTCCAGAAAAAGGACTATATCAGGCTCTCTCTCTTTGTTTCGATGTCTCATCCCTTAGTCGGACATCGCACTCGTGATACTCAGAGAACCGACAAGACGTGACGGGGGAAAACAAGTTTTTGTATTTGTCTCGTGCGTGTTTTAATATTGCTAGTTGTGCGCTCACTGAAAGTTTAATTTCCATGTTTGTTTCCACTTTGCTAGAGCGTTTACCTGACTAGAGCCAAAAGCCATCACTGTCTGATTTGTATATACACTGTTAAAGTCGCGAAGAGAAGTCTTATGTATAGTCTTATGCTGATTACTTTCCTTCTCTTTCACTACAAACTGTTTAAGAAAGATATATTCCAGCCCAGACAATCAATATATGTTTCCGCTGTAAAGGTTGGAGCAGCATATAATATAATAGAAGGCGGTTTCAGCACAGGACTATTACAATGAACTCACTTTCATAATGTGCAGTACTTCACATAACTGCTGACCATTTCCCAAAGCATACTTTTCAACCTGTTTGTGTGTCTAAGTGACTGACTGGGAACAAGATTTTATAAATTGGTCCAGTATTATGCAAAACCTCTGCAATCGACAAGCTGCAACGTAAGTTATTGGCCAATTGCGCACCTTCAATTTTGTCCACTAAAAGTGCAGTTTTTTTTGCCACTGACAGGCTCAGAGTGTCTGACAACATTATGGAAAGGATTTCTAAGGAGGTCGACCTTTCTGTTAAAGATTAAGATCCTTTTTTTAAACATAAAAACATCTGCGAAATTGCGTTCGCTAAACCCACCAGACTCGTTCACCTTGGGTGCCTGGGTGGCCTAGTGGTAGAGGCTCAGTCCTTGACGCAGAGGCCGTGGGTTCGGTTCCGACCTGCGGCACTCTCCTGCATGTCATTCCCCCTTTCTCTCCCCTATGCCTCATGTCTAAGCTGTCACAATAAAGGTCTAAATGCCAAAACCCACCGGACTCCATTTAAAAAAAAAACTGTGGTTTCATTATAGTAAAACACACTTCATTCAAAGTCGACCGAAACAAAATAAAACTATCAAAAGCCGTTTTGGGTCGTCTTTCCACTTTTCCAACAATCACCACTCTGGTTTTGGTTGAAATAAACGCAGAGTTTACTGATTTACATGTGAAAATATGTTGGCTCTTTACACACTAAAAGTATTGTTTATTTAAATGGAGTCTGGTGATTTTGGCGATGGCGATTTCAGAGCTGTTTCGGGTCAAACGAAGAGGATTTTACTCTTTTAAAAAAAAGGCCTATGCAGTGTTTCCCACAGAATTAGATTTTGTATTTGTGGTGGTAGCTGACCCGGGGTGGGGGGTGTACGCGCAGACTTCTTATATTAATTGTACTGCAAATATCTTTACAGAAAAGTCTGCAGGTAACAATTCAAATTTTTTTTATTTAATGGTATAATGCAGTAAGGGAAGGGGGCTTTCACATCTGACTACACTTAACAACAAAGTCAGGAGCATGTTTTGCTCCTCAGTTGAAAAATGTAGCAGTGACTTACATAAGGTAACTGCTATTACTGTTGCAGCTAATTTGTACAATTATACAATAGTGTTATGAATACTAATGTCCCCAGAGCAGCATGGAAGTCTTCTGGTAGCTGTGCCAAGAGAAATCTCAAATATTGCAGAGATGGAGAGCGTAGGTATATGTAAGGAGATAACATGGACACAGGCTAATTATTGATCACTAAAATGCTAGTTAACATTAGTAATTAAACTTGAACAGCTAATGGAAGTCCAAACTGCCTGCGCGCTTCTCCTGTACTATACGGTAATTCCTCTACTATGAGACAGTAAGTCCCGTGGTTATGACACAATCGTTAGCCTATTTTTATAAAAACGTCTGCTACGGAGCCATAACGTGAGGTACAAGGTAATGGAGCCTTTTATACATTGTCGTGTTTCTTTAGAAATAAACAACGGACAAATAGAGTCTTTAAACTCTTCAGATGTAAAGTTATTCTCTGTCAAAGTGATGCCAAAATGAATGGCAGTCAATGGGATGCTAACGGCGGGTGAGTGCTTGTTAGCATCAAAATGGCGCCATAGGAGATACGCGTTGTGAGGAGAAGCTAACCCCCTTGGGAAAAAGCAACATCTTCTTCTGTGTGTTAATTAGCGGATCGCAAACCAAGTTTAAGGCTCACACCGCCACCTACATTACTGTATTGGAGAATTATCAATGGCATTAACTAATCTGCACAGAGGAGTAGGGTCTGTTGTGTGTTTGTGTGTGTGTGTGTGTGTGAGAGAGAGAGAGAGAGAGAGAAAGAAAGAAAGAGAGAGGGAGTATACAGCAGTATGTGGCGGTCAACATTGATTGTGTGCGGGCCGCCACAAATATATCAATGTATGGGAAACACTGCTATCTCTGAAGGGACCCTTTCCATAATGTTGTCAGACACTCAATCTGAGCCTGTCAACGGCAAAAACAAAACTTTTAGTGGATGGAACTTGACGGTGCACAAATGCTCCGAGTGGTTACATTGCAGCCTTGTATCCTGGCTCCCGGTTACAGCGGTTTTGCTCAATCATGGACTTATTTTACATTACATAACTTTACATCAGTCACTTAGCTGGTCTGCAGTTATCCTGCAATAAATGCTTTGCACTTAACGGGCTTTTGTTTGAGAACATTTGTGCGTTTGGAAATAACACTCACTAACTTCAACTTCCTACCAAGATACACGTTCCATTTGTCTAAGAACAAGCCGCTTTCGCTGGTGTGTCTGCCGGCAATGCGCTCGTTTTCCGCCACGCGGGAATTTTAATCGTGCGCAGACGAAGAGAGCCAGGAGATTTGGAGTGAACACGCCAACGGATTGTTGAAAACGTCAGTGTTTGTTTGTTTGTTTGTAGACGACCTGTCGTTAGGGTTAATAGATGTCGTTCGTCCTGGTGCTTTACATGTCAACAAAAACAGCATTTCATTCTTACCGTTACTATTGTTGAGATGAGATTTAAAACAGATGTTAAAAAGGATTTTATTTATTGAGTTTATCCGAATGCTGCATTTCAGCCTACTTGAGGTTTACGATGATGTTGTGCACTTACAGTATATGTTTATTACAGGCATAATCAGAGAGGATCTGATTTGTCCGTCAGTGGCACTGAAATCAAACGTATAAAAATAAAAAGCATTTTTGTTTCCTGACCGGAGACTCCCGTGAATGCCTTGTCTCGGCGGCCTCGGCCAGTCAAGACTCCCGCTTACTTTTATCCTGCAGTCGTGTCGCGTAGGAAATACTGAGTGCACTTACATGCACGCAGTAATCCATTACGGACCTCATTGTAAATAATAGATTGCAACTGAAGGCCGAAGTGGAAGTGCACGGTAAGAAATTCTCAAGTTCTTGTTTTCCTGTGATCACAAAACGATTGAGAGGATATATGCACTTAAATGTCTTTTTTTTGTGTTTCATTTTAAATGTTTAAATGTATCTGGCAATTATGCTCATGTGTGGAAACCAATTTAAAGGAAAGATCAGAAGCAAAAGTGGAAGTGCTCCTTGATCTGTAGTATTACCTGGAGACTCAAAACCAAACAGACCCAAGCTCAGATATGAAGTGGTCCAAATAGTTTTGTCCTTCCGTTTGCAGTGTTTCCTTACAGGGCTGTGAAATGCTCCAATTATTTCATTTCGTATTTACTTCCGTTAAAAGCCACTACATGTCAGGTTTGCAACATACACTGTTGTATAAAGATGGGATGATGCGTCTCCACTTCCTCCAGGTACGCGTTCCACAGGCGGTGTCATTTCCACGCGTTTTCACAGTTTCTCTGTGAGCAGCCGGGGGAATGCATTCTGGTAGCGCAGCGGCGACTTCCGTGAAGCAGGGGAGCGCCGAGTTGCCCGCTCCTCATTTGCATAAAAGTTGAATCCAGGCTACTTTACGCAAATCACGGGGGCGTCCGGCTCGACTCGCCTCTTCGAAAATCTTTTAAACTGACAGTTTAAAATAAATAAATAAATAAAGACAGATTCAGCAGCTGCAGATTATTTCTCGCGTAAAATCTTTCAGAAAACAATTTCGGTGAACTTTTTTCTTCAAAAATGAAGGGAAAGTTTCCAAACGAGCCGTCACATTGGTCTGTTTTTTAAAGTGCTCATATTATGCTCATTTTCAGGTTCATAATTGTATTTAGAGGTTACATCAGAATAGGTTTACATGGTTTCATTTTCAAAAATATTTTTTGTCGTACTGCAGCTCCTCTTTTCACCCTGTGTGTTGAGCTCTCTGTTTTAGCTACAGAGTGAGACATCTCACTTCTGTTCCATCTTTGTTGGGAGTCGCACATGCTCAGTAGCTAGGTAAGGACTACTAGCCAGTCAGAAGCAGAGTATGAGGGCGTGCCCTGACAGTACCTAGGTAAGGACTACTAGCCAGTCAGAAGCAGAGTATGAGGGCGTGCCCTGACAGTACCTAGGTAAGGACTACTAGCCAGTCAGAAGCAGAGTATGAGGGCGTGTCCTGACAGTACCTAGGTAAGGACTACTAGCCAGTCAGAAGCAGTGTATGAGGGCGTGCCATGGTAGCAGCTAGGTGAGCATTATAACGTGTGTTCCAAAGTGACCACGTTTGTCTCTGAAGTAAAGGCTGGACTACAATAGAGCTGTTTGGAGCAGTTTGTGAACAGTGTTTTCTGTTGGAGATGGTAGATGGACTTTGGGCTTTTTCACTTTGTAAACCTATAACGTGCACAAAAAAGATATATAACACAGTAAAGGAAAGGGAAAAAGCCAAACAGCATAATATGAGCACTTTAAATCCGGGAGCAGACAGCTCTCGAGTGATTGTGGGAGGGCCTGTTTTCTTTGCTTGTCAGTGGTCGTGAAGAGAAACTGATAACTGCTAGCCCATCACGCTGGGAAGCTGGGCGTCCCCGCTGTTAAAAAATAAAACGCCACTGTGAACCAGAGATGGTCCGATACCATTTTTTCCTTCCCGATACCGATTCCGATACCTGAATTGCATATCAGCCGATACCGAGTACTGATCCGATACCAGACTTCATATATAATATGTTTCAACAGCTGTGTACTACTATCCCTGTATGGATGTGGTATGATTGCTGTTATTGTTCAACTCTTTGTGAAACATGAACAAACCCAAACAATGAAGGCCGTAGAACTTTCTTTTATTATCCAGTTTGACAGTGAGTCATCACGGGAAAAAAACATAAACTACTTCAAAGTAGATTTTCTTCAGGGTTAAATTACATGGTATCGGATCGGTGCAAAAACTCCAGTACTCACCTCCAGAGGACGAGACGCTGTGACCGATAAGACCCAATCAGGAGGGGAAACTTTGGCGTCAGTGTCGGTGTTGCCGTTTGTGGCCGCTGAGACTGTAACACAACCCCGCAGATTCCAAACCAAAACGGGTCAGCAGTGTTTCCAAATGTCTTAGGGGCTCAGAAACACCAGAGCAGGGGCAATGAGAGGTGGAAATGCCAGAGCAGGGGGAATGAGAGGGGGAAACGTAGCAACAGATATTCTTTTTCTAAACTAAAAACGTAGCAATGTAAATGTAGCCTTAGAATCATAACCTGGACTCCCCCGTTCATCACTGGGACATGAGAGTTTATGCTGCGTTCGTGTCATGTCAGATAAACTGTTAATAACAGATTTTTTTTTTTTTACTGGAAATTATGTTTCAGAAAATAGTAATCAACACGTGTGGAGACATTTGTAAAAAAAAAAAAAAAAAAAATGTGCTGTAGCTTGTTTTGTGTCTAATTTTAACCATGATGATCAGCAGCACGGTGGCTCAGTGGTTAGCACTTCCGCCTCACAGCAAGAAGTTTCTGGGTTCAAATCCAGGTCGTTCCGGGTTCTGTGTGGAGTTTGCACATTCTCCCCGTGTTTGCTTGGGTTTCCTCCGGTTTCCGGCACATGCACTAGGACTACAGTTGAAAATTAGCCGACTGGCTAACACTGGCGCATTTACAGAAATGTTGATTAATGTGCATTGTCCTAATCAAATAAAAACTTACAATGATTGAGCTGATGACTGTAGCTCAGTTCTGATGTGACCTGAATGCAGCATTTAAAAGACCTGAAAGGTAAATAAGCTACCACACACTAGACAGCATTTAGCACCAACTCGAAAACCAAATGAGAAACCCGTGAACACACACACACACACGTGTCTGCAGTCGCTCCATCGTTGAATGTCTTGTGTAAACTGTCAAGGCGTTTGAAATGTGGAGCTTTTATTTCGCTACAAAAAAACGGCGCTTCAAAGCGATTCTGGCAGCGTAAGCTGACGACGAACACCGCGACTAAGGAAATGCATTTACAGATTTGCCTCTTGTTTTCTTTTTTTGGTTTTTGCAATTATTTTGTACTTTTTCTTATAAAAACAGAATATTTAAAGCAGTCGCGAGATCAAATGCTGTATGAAAAGATTATGAAAATGACAATCATTTTTCCAAGGCGCTTTAAAAGCTGAACATAAAAAATGGTTGCGTGTGTACATAAGTGTTTTTTTTAATGGCGTTGTTGCGAGCACTACTTTAGAATCACTGCTCTTACAAACTCTTCCTCCAGCACTGAAAGTAGTCTCGTAGAAAAAAAAAAGAAGCATTTTATGACTGTTGTTTATGTTTCATGTTGTATGAATATTGTTCCCAAGAGCCGTGTGTTCTATCTTCATGTCACGTTTGTCACTTTAACTCAAAACTAATAAAACAGTGCCATAACGGTAAGCCTGTCCATCGTTCAGTATATCGCAAAACACGTTTTTTTTATTATTTTGAAATCCACTTTGTTCACTAGATAACATTTAAAAGTGACTGTTGACCGTTTTTATATTCTCATTTTGTCGAGTCATCTTTGGAACCAAACTCTCCGTAAGCTGTTTTGTTCTGTTCTTTTTTCTTTCTTTTTTTAAAAAGCACACAGACTTTATGTTGCTACTTTTATCACTGAAGGTTGTCGCTGTACTGTATGAAGTTTGTCTTTGAGCCAGTGTGTTTTAAAACGTGCTCTTGGATCCTAGAAATAAAGGATTTTGTGCAATCACACTGAATCGTCTCCTCTGTCTGATTGTGTACTAACGTCTCCTGTCTTTTTCAGAGCCTGCCCACCCTGTAGTTCCCCACCTCACCTGAGCTGCTCACCTGTCCTCCCAACCTGTTCTCACTCCCAACTCCTAAAGTACTGATGCTTGGGCAGTGGCTCTCAGCGTCCGATACGAACGCCAAAAATCACCCTTTAGCATCTGTATGGAATGCACCGGGACAGAGCAGCAGCTCGACCGAGGCGCTGTAAGATGACGTAGTATTAACAGAGACAACGGTAGAGAGTAGTATGTAGAGAGACAACGGTAGAGAGTAGTATGTAGAGAGACAACAGTAGAGAGTAGTATGTAGAGAGACAACGGTAGAGAGTAGTATGTAGAGAGACAACAGTAGAGAGTAGTATGTAGAGAGACAACAGCAGAGAGTAGTATGTAGAGAGACAACAGTAGAGAGTAGTATGTAGAGAGACAACAGTAGAGAGTAGTATGTAGAGAGACAACAGTAGAGAGTAGTATGTAGAGAGACGACAGCAGAGAGTAGTATGTAGAGAGACAACAGTAGAGAGTAGTATGTAGAGAGACAACAGCAGAGAGTAGTATGTAGAGAGACAACGGTAGAGAGTAGTATGTAGAGAGACAACGGTAGAGAGTAGTATGTAGAGGGACAACGGTAGAGAGTAGAATGTAGAGAGACAACAGTAGAGAGTAGTATGTAGAGAGACAACAGTAGAGAGTAGTATGTAGAGAGACAACAGTAGAGAGTAGTATGTAGAGGGACAACGGTAGAGAGTAGTATGTAGAGAGACAACGGTAGAGAGTAGTATGTAGAGGGACAACGGTAGAGAGTAGTATGTAGAGAGACAACAGTAGAGAGTAGTATGTAGAGGGACAACGGTAGAGAGTAGTATGTAGAGGGACAACGGTAGAGAGTAGTATGTAGAGAGACAACGGTAGAGAGTAGTATGTAGAGAGACAACGGTAGAGAGTAGTATGTTGAGGGACAACGGTAGAGAGTAGTATGAAGAGAGACAACGGTAGAGAGTAGTATGTAGAGAGCCAACTGTAGAGAGTAGTATGTAGAGAGACAACGGTAGAGAGTAGTATGAAGAGAGACAACGGTAGAGAGTAGTATGTAGAGGGACAACGGTAGAGAGTAGTATGTAGAGAGACAACGGTAGAGAGTAGTATGTAGAGAGACAACGGTAGAGAGTAGTATGTAGAGAGACAACGGTAGAGAGTAGTATGTAGAGGGACAACGGTAGAGAGTAGTATGTAGAGGGACAACGGTAGAGAGTAGTATGAAGAGAGACAACGGTAGAGAGTAGTATGTAGAGGGACAACGGTAGAGAGTAGTATGTAGAGAGACAACGGTAGAGAGTAGTATGTAGAGAGACAACGGTAGAGAGTAGTATGTAGAGAGACAACGGTAGAGAGTAGTATGTAGAGAGACAACGGTAGAGAGTAGTATGTAGAGAGACAACGGTAGAGAGTAGTATGTAGAGAGACAACGGTAGAGAGTAGTATGTAGAGGGACAACAGTAGAGAGTAGTATGAAGAGAGACAACGGTAGAGAGTAGTATGTAGAGGGACAACAGTAGAGAGTAGTATGTAGAGAGACAACGGTAGAGAGTAGTATGTAGAGAGACAACGGTAGAGAGTAGTATGTAGAGGGACAACGGTAGAGAGTAGTATGTAGAGAGACAACGGTAGAGAGTAGTATATAGAGGGACAACGGTAGAGAGTAGTATGTAGAGAGACAACAGTAGAGAGTAGTATGTAGAGAGACAACAGTAGAGAGTAGTATGTAGAGAGACAACAGTAGAGAGTAGTATGTAGAGAGACAACGGTAGAGAGTAGTATATAGAGGGACAACGGTAGAGAGTAGTATGTAGAGAGACAGACAACGGTAGAGAGTAGTATGTAGAGGGACAACGGTAGAGAGTAGTATGAAGAGAGACAACGGTAGAGAGTAGTATGTAGAGAGCCAACTGTAGAGAGTAGTATGTAGAGAGACAACTGTAGAGAGTAGTATGTAGAGAGACAACAGTAGAGAGTAGTATGTAGAGAGACAACTGTAGAGAGTAGTATGTAGAGAGACAACAGTAGAGAGTAGTATGTAGAGAGACAACAGTAGAGAGTAGTATGTAGAGAGACAACAGTAGAGAGTAGTATGTAGAGAGACAACAGTAGAGAGTAGTATGTAGAGAGACAACAGTAGAGAGTAGTATGTAGAGAGACAACCTAACTGTCCCCTTCTTGTGCCGCATGTCAGTTAGACGTACGTCCTGACCCAGAGCGTCTAAAAGTGACGCCAAGAGTCCCGACCAAGCGCGTCTAAATATGACGCTAAAGGAGACTTTTTGCGTCAATAACAAACGCCAAAGGCACCTGACCGAGCGTCGCTTTTCGATGCGACGGGAGTGCGAATGGGTCGGTTCTCCCCCCAAGCTGTTCCCCATCCCCCGATCAAGACAGGCAGTGTGCAGAGTAGCATAAGCAGGAAAACTTGTGACAGTCGTTACAGGAAGGTTAGGTAAGAAATTCACTAGAAATACACAGCCCTACTCTTCTCTCTCTCGCTCTCTCTCTCTCTCTCTCCCCCTCCCTGTGAGTGTTGGTGTGTGTTTGGGTGTGTCTGTCTCTCTCTCTCCGTGTGCCTGATCGCCTGTCGCACTCTAGACACAGCTTGAGAAGGCAAGACAGGCAAAATCACCGTAAACCTGGGTGTCTTATTTTGAAATGTGTTTTGATTTTTCTTCTTGCTTCGCGTCTCACACTGCAGCACGTGGGCCGGCATTAGATTACAAATTACAAAACTCGAACACGAAACAAGAGAAAAAGATTAAGATCCCATAATAAGAATAAGGTGAGGAATGAAATCAAATACAAAAAAATAAATAATATGATTACGGCAACAAGAATAAAAGAATGTTACTTTTTCTAGCATGAAAAGTATCAGTTTGTGTTCAGGAGAATAATCAATCCACCCTGAGCTTCATCATGGGACCCCCGAGATTAAAAAAAAAAAAACTGAAGTGACGCACGCCACCAATAACCTGAGGAAGCTTTTAGCTGCTGTCACTGAACCGACAACACACACACACACACACACACACACACACACAAGTAATGCCCATTTCCACCCCCCTGTTCTTACGCTTTTTGCACCAGCAGATGTGTGAAGCATGCCCGGCCAAAAGCAAACAAACACACACTGATATTAGAGGCGATCCGCCGGAGACTAAAGCGACTGTTACTGACCCACAGCAGAGATGAAAAACTGAGCCAAAGCATAACATATCTCCTCTAAAACACATCTTAAATCTCAAAACCTTTTGACCCTCTGAGTTACTTTATGATACGGCGACAAAAGCAGCCTGCCTGGCGTGTTAAAGGCGACATATTATGCTTTTTTTTTCGGTATTTTCTGTCCATATTTTCTATTATTTAAAGGGGAACCAGGCAGTTTTTTTTTAGCTTAGCTTAGCTTTACCTTAACTGAACAGCTGCGGAGTCATTGGAATGGTTATATGACTTTTTTTTCGGGTTGAATGGTGGTCGTCTTGCTCTCCCCCTAGCGCCTGTGAGCGAAAAAAAAAAAAAACACCCTTGCAACTTTTGGCCTCAGCGTCAGGAAGTATGGCGTGATATCAGGTCTCGCCACATAACAAATTGCTTTACTGCGCTGCACACATACACCCATTCAGGAACAGTGTGGAAATAGTTTTTCCACACTATCGTCATGGCTGAGCCGGCTAAAAAGAAGCAGAAAGCTAGGAAAGCGTTGCCGGAGGAACAGAGAAAAGAGGAAACGGCAGACCGACCGACACGATGCGATCAGACACGGGTAAACATCGGACCTGCGTTTTTCAGAATGGCGAGAACTGAGACAAACGGAAGCCTGCTAATCCGATGCTGACCTGGTGTTCTTGCTGTAGCCCTTGGATGTATCTTTGGTTTGTATTTCTTGTTATTGTGACCTCAGGGGTGTTTTTTATTATTTTATTATGATCGCGGTCTGTTACGGGCTTACTACGTGCGTACCCCAGCTTCTTTGAAAACAAATGCACATGTTGAGTTTTTACGACAGCGCTGCCAAATATCTATTCCCGAAGCTGTAGGGGGAGGTCTATAGAGAAACCTGCGTGCAAAAAGCGAGAAAACAGCGAAGAAATGGCCCAAACTGCATAGCGCCCCTTTAATGTTATGTCGGATTTTCATGTTAAACGTGGCCAAAACTTCTAATAATGAGGTAAACGTATTTCAGAGAAATTTTATTTGTTTATTTAATTTTTTTAGGTTCCTACATAAGTAGGAACCTAAAAATGCTATATAATAGTTGCCCTTTAAAAACCTCCCTCACCCTGGTGGGCTGAGGGTGATTCCATGCATCCTGGGGATCAAAACTCATTCAGAAAACGATTTCACAGACAAAAGCCCGACTGCGAAGGTGTTTAAACGACAAAATTCCAGCTGCACACATGAAGGCTCCTTCTCCCGAGTGCTGAACGCTGTCTGCTTGCTGACTCTACATCTTTAATGACTTGCCCCCTTCCGAATGATTTATGAGAGTTTTTCTTCTCCCGCAGTCTTCAGCCGGTTAACTTTGCCCGCTTGTGACGTGATCAATCATCCAAGCAAGATGTTGTGTGTCCCACTTTAGCTTCCTCGGGACGCTGTGCCAGGCAGGCAGGCAGGCGGCGAGGCCCCGCTGGGAGAGCTCAAACCTCCCAGAGGCCGACGAAGCAGCAGCCGAGAGCAAAGATGTTGCCGTTGCGTCGACCGTTGAGATAATTCATCAGCAGTGGAAGATACCCTGCTGTAAAAAATACTCTGGTTTCCGGGTTAAACGACATGTTATGTTGTGTTTTCTCCGGTTTGGTGGGCGTGTCTCTCGTTTATTGGCTGTGTCCCAGGTGATAGCCAATCAGCAGAGGCGTGTCTGTAAACTCTGTAAAGGCACATATATATATATATATATATATATATATATATATATATTAAATCAGAAAGATAACCATATGACCTCAATGTTGTCTAAAAGAAAAACAAACTCAACCTGAAACCAGCTTATTTGTTAGATTCTGTCCCTTTTATGGATCGGTAAAAGGCATTGTGGGAAATGTAGGACGACAAAACAAGATTATAGATTGAAATCACAATGTTCTACTGGAGTGATGATATGTAAATGTGTTCTTTTGCTTTATTGATTTTTCTGTCCAAGTCGGTTTCTTCTCTCTCTCTCTCTCTCTCTCTCTCTCTCTCTCTCTCTCTCTCTCTCTCTCACACTCACACACACTCTCTGTTTCTCTCTATCTCTGTATCTTTCTCTTTCTCTGTGTGTGTCTCTCTCTCTGTCTTTAGCCGTCTCTCTCTCTCACTCTGTGTGTCTCTCTCTCTGTTTCTATCTCTGTATCTTTCTCTTTCTCTTTAGCTGTCTCTCTCTCTCTGTGTTTCTCTCTATCTCTGTATCTTACTCTTTCTCTGTGTGTGTGTGTGTGTGTGTGTGTGTCTCTCTCTCTCTTTAGCTGTCTCTCTCTCGCTCTCTCTATCTGTGTGTGTGTGTGTGTGTGTGTGTGTGTGTGTGTGTGTGTGTGTGTGTGTGTGTCCCTCTCTCTCTCTCTCTCTCTCTCTACACAAACCCTGTCTCCACCCGCCGGGCTGTCAGTGTGCATTACCTCCGGCTCAACAAACAGATCCTCCTGCACTTCCTGATATAAAAGGTAAAACACACTCATAAATAATGCACGTGAACTTTATTTGTGGTAGCACTTTACAATGACTGTTAAATAAACAATAAAACATGAATGAACAAAGTCATGGATTCAAGACTAAGAAAAAGCGACAGAAATGCCAATAAAAGTAAAAAAAAGAAAAAAAACAACAGAGCCTCCTGCGCTTCCTCATATATGTGTAAAACACAGTCATACATAATGAACATGAACTTTATTTGTGGTAGCACTTTACAATTACTGTAAATAAACAATAAAACATGAATAAATAAAAGGAATCAATGTGAAAAATGCTCACGTTCGGTGCGCACACAAAGATAAACCTGATTTTCCTCCAATCGTCGCCCACGAGTAACACAGAAAGGCCCTGGTGGCTGAGCGGAGCGCTGTGTAATGGCCCTGACGCACCAAGCCGATAATCGGCTGTCGGACAGTCTGGCGATGTCGGTGACTTGAGTTTGTTCGGTGTGTTCCGTGCCGTCGTCCGTCGGAGGAGCCGTCGGCCTTCATTTTGGCCGACCTGACTTGCTGGGTCGGAAGGCGGGCAGTCGGACTCAGTGACCAATCTGATTGGTGGAGCGCTAACCCGGAAATGACGAGCGGGATGAGCGTGACGAACGCCTCTCAAAATCTGACGAAAAATCTTTTAAACTGACCTTTGTCGATCTGAAATGAAGACTGCATGGCCGTCGCTTAAAATGTTTTCAGAAACACGTTTCGGTGAACTATCTTCGTAAAATATGAGATCGTATTCTGACCCACGTGACGCGTTCGTCCAATCAGGTTTTCATTTTTTGGGCGACAATACAGATTAGCGCCGCATGCTGTTATGGAGACGTATTACGTCTTGCGCGCGCAGAACGTACGCTCAAGTCGGCGTCGCTTCGGTGTGTTCCGAGGCACTTTTTTGACCAACCTGGGGAAGCAGTCAGTCCGAGTCAGAGCCTTAAGCTGTCAGAAAGCTGAAAAATCCATGTTCGCTTTTTGAAATTTCTCAAATTTCTTGAGGAAAGCAAATTGTGTTGGTGCTTTAAAATTAGTTTACAAAAGTCCTGGGTTCACGAAAGTAGCGTAACGTCGGTTGGAAACGTAGACGTGGTCCCATTTTCAAATCTCCAGTTAGCTTTAAGCACTGACTCAAATGTACGTCCCTATGGAATCTGTTATATAGCTCTTTTTTTTAATTCTCAATTCCACGATTCCATCCATTTCTTTCGGTTATCACAGAAACTATCGGGCTCTACATTCATGCTGCCATCGGTCTGGGACTGGCCCCCAGCCAGAGACATTTGCCCACCGGGCTAAACCACTTTCCTGGCGGAAACCCTGAATAGATAATCAAACGGCCTCACATCAGTCCGGTTTAACAGCTGGACAATATTGGCCCAGATGTTCGGTCAGTTTCCTGAAAACCTTTTTTTCGGTAATTGCAGGTGGTCAACGTGTAGTGAGCTAAAAGGTCACAAAGCCTTGTGTGTGTGTGTGTGTGTGTGTGTGTGTGTGTGTGTGTGTGTAGGATGCTTCAGTTGAATGTCCCGACCTTTTACCATGTGTCGTCGTTCAGCCTGCAGGCTTGGACCGCGGGGTCAAAGTCGAAGGCCTACTGTGGCGTCGGCTCACGTCGGCCCACATTGCCCTTTTGTCTTGGCCAAAAGTTAGCACTGCCTGCGTGCAAGAAAATAACTCCATACCAGCGGAAACAGGAAAGGATCCAAACAGTTGTGTGTTTAATGGTCTGATCATTTCAGCTGGACTTGTAGCCGTTATATTGTCGGCTAGTTTACTTTAGAATAAAACATCAGATTTTATAAACTACATGTGTTCTGTGTGCAGGAATCTTAACATGTAAAGTAACTAGTAACTAAAGCTGTAACAGATGAATGTAGGGGAGTAAAAAGTACAATATTTCTCTCTGAAATGTAGCGAGGAGTAGAAAGTGGCATGAAAAGAAAAGAATCCCTACCTCAAATTTGTACAGTTGTTGCATAAATGTACTTGGTTACATTCCACCACTGATGAATACCCCAAAAAACCTGACCGCTTATGGAAACATAAATACGTCAGCGTGTGAGCAGCTGCAGACTGATCGGACTCTGTTTACTTTCTGTTATGATTCTGTTTGACAGGGGAACGTTTCTCTCTGTTTTCCCTCTGTGTGACGCTTCACTGAGCCCCTTTACCCACACGGGTTGACCTTCCCCCCCCCCCCCCCCTCCTCAGGCCTTCAAACACACACACACACCACCCCCTGGTTTGTGTGTTGTTGGTGACACGGCTGCCGTTACCGCGCCCTCCATGTCAATATGCCAAAACAGGTTGGATCAGGCGCGTTTGTTTTGTCGACCACAGCAGATGAGGCAGGTGGAGAGGTCGTTAAATATTGATGTCGAGAGCTGAAACGCACAACTGCTTCCCTCTGAAAGAACAGAAAACTTTTAGTTGTTTTTTTTTACAAAAGATGGCAACAAAAGTTGTTTTCTGTAAACTGCAGGAAACCCGTTTCTTCTCGCTGCAGGAAGCACAGCAATAACAAAATCTGCTTTCAAATCATGTTGAAATTGATCCACTACTTTGAAAAAAAAAAACTTTGGCTGGAAATTGGTCAAAACGATCCTCAAAAATGCACCATTAGTGGCATGTTTAGTCTATTTAGTCAGATTTATTGTCATAACATGACATAAAAGAACCAATACGAACGATTTTTATGTGCATTTTTAAGTTCCAGAAAGTATTGAACCTGGTTTGAGGAAAAAGCATCTTCAATGTCAAGACTTGAGACCAAATATAAAGTTGACTTTAGACAAAGTTTAGAAGAAAACTGGAGTGCACACGAACGGATCTGTATTTTGCAAAAATTGTCTGATCGCTCTAATCCACCAGGCTCAAGTTTTACCTCATCCGCATGAGAACAACCAGTAAATTTACATGCACTTCAATTCTTATACCATTATTAAAATCCCAACTGTGCAGCCTATAAAAACCTGTCATTGACATCTTTGTCCCCAACCCGCTCTCACTGCCAACTCCTAAAATACTGACCCTTAGTCAGTGGCTCTCAGCGTCGGATACCAAAAATCCCCCTTTAGCGTCTGTATGGAACGCACCGGGCAGAGCAGCAGCTCCATTGTGGCGCTGTAAGATGACATAGTATTAAGAGAGACAACGGTAGCGAGTAGTATGAAAGGCCGAAAACAAGCGTGAGGAGGACTTTCACCCAAGATGTCCCGTTCTTGTCCCGCGTGTCACTGAAACCTACATTTTGTAACCCCACCCACCATCTTTTCCTAAACCTAACAGTTCCCGTTCTTGTGTCGTATATCAGTTAGTGTTAGCGAACTAACGTTAGCGGCCGCAGCGGGGGTTGTTGGGTCCCTCCACTTTTTTGCAGAGCGACGCGTTGACAACCCCGGAGATGGACAATCTGTTTAGCCATCTCCCGATGTCTGCTGTTGCCTCGGCTAGGAGTAAAACAGACAGACCGCAGACTATCTGCTATCAATGGCCCGCCACTGATCTTTTGTTGTATGGTATCATAGCAATAACTATGACTCGCAGCGCCGACGGATTATCTCCGGTTCAAAAACCACTCCAGGGTAGTGGGGAGGGGCAGTTGGAGCATGCGCAGACACTTAACCCGATCATACTCCGGTTAAGGTGTATACATGGAGTAAATCCCCCAGAAGTCTATATCCTTGATGTTCAAACTTCCGGGATTGCTCCATTGCCACTGAAAAATCCGCCGTATTTCACTCATTTAGGCCAGATGACTATGGTTAACTGCTCCTCAGATCTCTGCAGGGTAAATCCAGACAGCTAGCTAGACTATCTGTCCAATCTAGAGTTTTACTGAAGGAGTTCTCTACCTCTGTTATGAGTAGGGTTGGGTACCTTTCGCATCTGAACCAATACCACTACCGATACCGGTACCTGGAATTCGGATCCGGTACCCAACGGTACTTTTTTTCGGTACTTTCCCTCTGTAATATATTAAAAATATTTCAGTTGTAAAAATAATTCCAAACCTATTTACTTAGAACATTATGTTATTTATTTAGAATATTTTACAGTGACAGAAATTAAACAAAAACAAAAATAATATTGCCTTGTTGCTGCAAGGTGCTGTAGAAATAAAGTTGCCTTGCCTTACAACCTCAGCCTGTCCGTCAATCCCCAGGGCACAGAAACCACCGTTGTGCCTGCTTGTCTCGGAGGAAGTGTAATGTAGTGTGTGTCAGACCTCTGCTCTCTGTCAACATGCAGAGAGGACAGATAAGCTTGCGCTTACTCTCAGGTACCGAAATTAGGCACCGTTTGGTTTTACGTGAACCAATACTCGGTACACCGAGGTGATTTGGTCGGTACCGGTAAAAGTACCGGGTTCGGTACCCAACCCTAGTTATGAGAACTCAGATTTTAACTGGGGTAAAGCGTCTACATGGCGGTTGCCTTAACCCGAATACAATCCTTTTTTTTAAATTGCACGTAAACGCACTGACTGTTAGAGTCGTCTTGATGAACTACTCTTAACAGACACCTGCTAGCAAATCAGAAATTAGTATTTTTTTTGTACTTGTAATGCAGCACGAAAATCATGGAGTGTTGTAGTGTGTACTTTGATACGACGATATTGTTATTGAAGTATTTTTTCAGTTCTTCCAGGAAGCTGCCTAAGCTCACAGATCTGCCTGACCTAAAAGCTCTGACATCTCAAGGGGCGATCACACACTGAGCTGACAAAAATACTCTCTCTCTCTGTGTGTGTGTGTGTGTGTGTGTGTGTGTGTGTGTGTGTGTGTGTGTGTGTGTGTGTGTGTGTGTGTGTGTGTGTACTCACCAGTCGTCCACACTCGAGAGCAGAGACACAACCTTGACCTAGATAACGAAGGAACAACCAGAGGAGGGTTCAAGGAGACGAAGAGGAGGAGAAGGGGGCAAACAAATGCAAACGAGAAACAGCAGGAGAGAAAGACGAAGAGAAAAGTGGAGAATAAAGAGGAGAAAAGGAACGAAACCAAAAGGCCAACAATGGGATAATAACGAATAAAGGGCGGAGAAGTAAGAAGAGAAAATGTCAGGAAGAAAAGAAAGGGGATTAAAAGTACTGAAAGATGGAAAGAAACGTGGGGAACAAAGGATTTCCGGACATTTGAAAAGCATCGCACATATATCCCAACAACAGAACGGACACTTGTACATTCCTTTTATTAGCTGTCAATCAAGGTACACTAAGGAGGTCCGTCGGTGAGATCGCCTTGAAAGTGACCAATCATGGGAGGGCCAGTGCCTCCCTTGGTTTCCGCCCCCAAAATGTCAAAAGTCAGTTTGATTCGAGCGAGCAGAAATCAACTTGGAAAGCAGAGTTCACCTGTGACAGCGTGTGTGCCCTCCCGCGCTCGCACAGCAGACTCTCTCTGTGTGGTGGCTGCTCTGTTTAGTTTTTTTTACGCGCAGGTGGCGTTCTTTCCCTCTCCCTATGTTTGGTTTCACGCTCGCAGCTGCCCGCACGACTCCCGGTTATTGAGTCGGTGCGCGAAGAGTAATACCTGCGGGTGTGAAATGATGTAATTTTGCACGTGAGCGTGTTTTATCGCGTTTGGGAGGTATGAGTCAAACGTGGCGCCCTAGACGAAAGGACTAGAAAAAGAGAGGAGCTGGGTGAGGAAGAGAGGAAGAGAAGATGAGTGGAGTAGTGTTGGCTTGGAGGTCACGGCCTCCACCCTGGTGGTCTGATGGATCCACACTGACAACCAGAGACCACGGGAGACTGTGTGTGTGTGTGTGTGTGTGTGTGTGTGTGTGTGTGTGTGTGTTTGTGTGTGTGTGTGTGTGTGCGTGAGTGCGTGTTTTCAAGCTCAATCTCACACTCAAACACACGCACACTCACTTTTCCCAGTTACCCTGGAGGAGTTTTCTTTATCGACTGTGGCGTTGTCTGGAAACACACACACACACAGATCAGAGGTCCAACAGGAAGTAGTTTGCTCGTGCAGATGGCAGTTTTCATGTCCATCAGAGCGTAAGAGGTCACAGGACTGAAGTATTGTAGTAGCAGGTACAGTAGCTGTCAAAGTCTTTGCAGTGGCAGTATTAGTATTGGCAGTAAAGTCAAAATCCTGTTCATTTTCTCCATAAGGATTTAGATTATCATCCAGAATGTCTAAACCACCCGAGGTAAACTGACCACGAGCTCCCGAGGTTGTGAAAAGCTAGAAGACCTTATGAAATCAACCTTGTTTTAAGAAAGAAGACTTGACTTGGACTCTAGCACAGAGACTTGACTTGGACTTGAGTTCAGAGACTTGAGACTTGACTTGGTCTTTAGTTCAGAAACCTGAGACTTGACTTGGACTCTAGCTCAGAGACTTGACACTTGACTTGGACTTGAGACTTGGACTCTAGCTCAGAGACTTGAGACAGAGACTTGTGAGCATCTCTGGTAGTAGCGCTACTAGTTGCGGTTGTTGATTAAAGAACTGAGATTAAATGATGTTGACGGTGATGATGGCGATGACAGCGCTGACACTCACACTACGACAATGATGATGATGATGATGTTTATTCAAAGCAATTGGTTCACACTCGGTGAGGAGTCCCAGTTTATCACAGTCTTTACTGGCATTAATGAGCGAAGCCCACTCAAAGATAGTCAGTTTATTGTGACAGAGGAGTGAGGAAACTAGAAAATATTCACATTTAACAAGGTGGAATGTGAGTATTTGTACGGTGACAAATCGAGTAATAGATTATCATTATAGTTGGCCAATAATTTAATAGTTGACAACTCATCGATGGATCTCTTTGCAGCGCTAAACCCCACCCAGGTCTGTCACATCTGAGGACCTGATTGAAGACACGACAGCGGCAGGGACCATCTGTTCCAGCCGGCCTGCTCCTCGTTGCTCTGACCTCGGTGACCTCGCCAAGGCTCTTCCTGTCACGGAGTCGGAGCTGCCATGTTGGATCCTGGGAGGGGCGTGAACGAGCCGGCACACTGTCGCATTCATTAACACCTCCATCCGTCACACACGCACGCACGCACGCAGGCACACACACACACGCACGCACGCACACCCACAGGCACATACAGTACACACACACACGCACACACACACACACACACACACCCACACACACAGACACACCTACAGACTCACACACACACACACACACCTACAGGTTCTCTGGTCACCGTGCTGCCGTGTGAAGCAGCTTCATTTCGACTCTGATTCTGACTCTGATTCCAAAGTGGTTTTGTAAATACATTTAAGAGCAAAAACTGAGAGAAGAATATCTGCATTAAAGAGACGATCAAAGAACACTACTCACAAGATAAAAAAAAACAAACTAAAATACTAGAAGATAGAGGAGCTAATATCAAGGTGGAAGTTGGAAAGAAGAAAATGTTAATGCTGCTATGGAAAGAGAGAGAGAGAGAGAGATAACTAACCTTTGTTGTAAATCCTCTCTTGGTTTCAGACAGCGCTGTATCGCCCCCTGCTGGCCAGTTTGAAGACAACACTCAGGTGAGACAAAAACCTATCTGTCTATTGATCTTTTATTGAACAGGGATAACCGGATCGATTAAAAGTACACTGGCTGGTTTTAGGTCAGATAAGATATTTTATTTGTATTTATTTTTTTCCAACTGTTTTTTATTTAATTTTCAGAACAAATGGCATACATCACACAGGCAGTGGTGAACGAAGCAAAGGAGAAACCGCATGTCAATTCCCCCCCCCCCAAAAAATCCCCCACCCACCCAACCCAGATCATGTCCGAACCAGACGGGGACAGACAACACAGACCCATACACACAGGCAGACACACACCAGCTAGGGCGCAACAACATCCAAAAGACAAAAAAAATATAAACAAGTACATAAACAAATTAAGAGAAATGCTGGAAGATAGAGAGGAGGGGGAAAAAAATTATTAAATTTTTTTTTTTTTATAAAGATAAAGGGGAGGGGGGGGGGGGGCTACATACAGATAAGATTTAATGGTTCAAGTATATTAAAACTAAAAAAAAAAGTTAGTCGATTGGCAGAAAATTGTCAAAGTTAAATGTAAAATCCATTCCAACAAAGCTTTTGAAGACGTTGCTGTGGAATCTTTCACCTTTTCTGACATTTTATCGACAGAACAATGAATCAATGATTTGAGAATAAAAATAAATAAATAAATAAAACAATAATGATAATAATTGTTACCTGAAGCACTATTTAAAATTTTTCAGCACGGAAATATTTCAAACTTAACCCTCTGAGGACAAAAAGACGCACCGACGAGTCCAAGCGATGTTTGACAACACTCCTACTCACAAAGCGATATTACAACATTTCATTTCAAACATTTATTTACTATTTCATTGATATATTAAGCTACTTTTCGTGAACCCAAGAGACTTATGCAAACGGATTTCAAGCACCAACACAATTGAGTGTAGGTTTGTTTTTCGTTGAGTTGTTCTGGGGCAATTTTGGGGCGTCACCATACAGAAAGCTGAGTTTCTTCTGAACATTTTGATATGAAACGCACGTGGATTAGTTACATGCAAATACCCTTAAATGGAGAATTCAAGGAGATATCTAAAAATGGGTGAAGGAGCGTTAAAAGCACTAAACGTGGAAAAGAACAATTTGATGAGCAAACCCTGAGACGGAGATGGAGTCGGACTGTAATGTTGCAGCAGCAGAACGTGGCGGTAATCCCTGTTATAGTCCACAGGGATTAACGAGTGGCGCCTTCATTTCATGTGCTTCACTGTCTCACTGTAATCCTGCTGAGTGAAAACACAGCCGGGAGCTACCACAGACAGTATCTGTGTACTCTTTCTACCAGTGGTTCTCAAGCTTTTTTTCAATAATGTTCCCCCTTTGAACAGTTTTTTTTAAGCCATGTACCAGACCAGCGCAAAACATTTTTGGTAGAAAAAAAAAAAGTCTATATAAAGAGGAAGAATACGATAGATTTACTAAACAACAGCCTTTTACCTGGAAAACATTTAAATGCTGATGAAGAAAGGAGGGAAAACCTTGGAAAAAGACGGTAGGAAGAAGGAAGTAAGGCAAGAATAGGTCGAAAATAGCAATAAAAACTTTGGAAAAAAACACAGTAGAAAGAAGGAAGGCAACACTAGGGCAACAAAAGTGACAAAAAATTCAAATAAGCGACAAACTTCGAAAAAAGAGACAAAAACTTTGAAAAAAGAGACAAGAACTTTGAAAAAAGCAGAAAAAATACTTTGAAAAAAGAGACAAAAATGTTGAAAAAAGTGACAAAAACTTTGAAGAAAAAAAGACAGTTGAAAAAAGTAAGGAAGAAAGGCAAGAATAGGTCAATACAAACGACAAAACCTTCGAAAAAAGCGAGTAGACAGTAGAAGTAACTACAGCCTTGGAACTGAAAAACATTTTGCAAAAAATGTCATGTACCCCCTGCAGTCATCCAAAGTACCTCTAGGGGGGACACGTAACCCCATTTGAGAAACACTGCTTTATACTGTACAAGAAATGTTACTCACATTAAAGGAATTTAAATCCTGAGAAAGTTAACATCCTTTAACCCATATGCTGTCTTTGGGTCAAATTTGACCCGTTTTCAAAATGTCTATTTCAGAAATATGGGTTTCTTTTTAACTACCTGATTTTAATTACCCAAGAATAACATGGGTGATTCCACATAACTAAAGATCGGATCTCTACTTTCATTGAGTTTTGGGTGTTTTATTAAATTTTTTAAGCATTTGAAAATAAAATCAAAATTTTTCGAAAACACTATTCTCACTGAACGTTGACATATACCCTTCTGTGATTATCCTTCCTTTTTAGTCTAAATAATTCATCATTTTAATAACTTTTTTAGGTATAATTTCCTATAAATGACGTTTAAAATAAGTCTAGAACTTGTGGCAATAAGTTGGTGTTAGTGGTGTTTGTACTGTCAAACGGCAAAAAAAGCGCCAAAAAACAAAATGGTAAAAAGCGCCAAAAGCACCTAAAAGCAGCTGTGTGGTGATATTCACTACCAACAGGGTAAATAACCCAGAACTTAAGTTTTTATAGGCTGCCGCCCCGAAAAAAACTGAGCTTCTATGAAGACAAAAGTGGATACAGACGTGAGGAATCAGCCAAGAGAATAGGGAGAGACTAAGCTAACGTTACGTCCAACGTTACGTTTGCAGCAAGCATTTTGTTAACTAGTTAAATATCCAAATGTCAGTTTTAGCCTTAGCCTCTGCAAAATAGCCTCGGGAAGGAACTTATTTTGGTGGAACGTGTACGTTCAAAAGTAGTTTTAGTCTTGCAACAGAAAACTCCGATTGGACAGATAGTCTAGCTAGCTGTCTGGATTTACCCTGCAGAGATCTGAGGAGCAGTTAACCATAGTCCTCAGAAATCCACCGGAGGTTAGAACGCTAACACAAAGGAGGCCCAAGGCAACGGAGCAATCCCGGAATTGGAACGTCCTCGATATAGACTAGTTTTAGCCTAACTATGCAGTATTGTCTGTAAGTTAAGCTAACACACGAAACATCGCACATAACGTTAGCTTTAGTGTCAGGATCCACAGTCTCCCCATTCTCCCTGCTGAGTCCTCACTTTTATGAAGACAAAAGTGGAAACGGATGTGAGGAATCAGCAGGGAGAACAGGGAAAAACACTAAGCTAAAAATATGTTCGCGTTACTTTTGCAGCAAGCATTTTGTTACCAAGACGAATATCCATATGTTTTAGGCTAACTATATGTCTGTAAGTTAAGACGTCGACATAACGTTAGCTTAGTGTCTCCCCATTCTCTCTGCTGATTCCTCAAGAAAAGCTCAGTTTTTCGGGGCAGCAGCTTATGAAAACTTTGGGAAAAGTTCTGGGTTCTGTACGTTGTTGGTAGTGAATATACCACCACACAGCAGCTTTTAGACATGTTTCTGTTATTTGCTAGCAGACGGAATTGACGAGGAGGAAACTTTCACGAAATACAAGTCAATGGAGAGCGGAGAGTTGTTTTCCTCTCCGGTGGGGGCGGGACTTAAATGCGCTCTGTCTCTATTGGACAATGAACAATTGTGCCATGAAACAAATCTGTTATATTTTTCGAAAATATTTATCTTTTATTTAAAAAATGTACTGTCAAATTCAGTAGCAGTAGAGATGGTATATTGAGTTTGATTTTCACGAATAGATTAATCAACATAATCATAATTCTTGTTTTTTTTTTTAGTGTATTAAGAGAAACTGAAATTGAAGATAGTGAAGATAGAAAAATGTAACTCATATGTATTCAATATTACAATAAAAACAAAACACATGCGTCGGTCTTATTTCCTGACGTCTCCCGGAGACGTTCACCCAGCAACATGTTAATGTTGATGGCTGGAACGTTGGCAGTAACCGAGTTAGGTGTACCATAGGAAGGTAACTGAAGCAGCTGACAGATGCCGCACAATCATCCGGGTCGAGTCAAAAGGCTGCACTGAAACTGGATCCCTGCAGACACCCAATATCTGTGAGAGGAAACACTACTGTACCATCACTGACTGAGCTGTCTGACGAGTCTGCAGAGACCCACACAGTGTTTTCTTAAGGATTTTTATTTTAGCAGTGGGGGCAGGTCTGTCCGAACAACAACCCAATAGCCTCTGAATAGTTCTACTTGTTGTTAAATTTTAACGTCAGCGGCAATATGTCGGCAGGATCATTTGAAAGGCAACCGCAACTACATTGTGCGTCTGCCCTTTTTCTGATACGGTGGCAGCAGAAATTTTGCCGTGGCGGGCCGCCACTACAAAATCAACATAGAGGAAAACAACTGACCGGAAATGCATAAGATGATAATTATTGAGAATCATTCGCTTTTCACTTTTACAACTGCTACCACGACTTCTACTCCTGCTACACTGTGAGAGCGAAAAGTAAAAGCTTGTTAAAGAAAATAGTTTTTGTGTTTGCACAAAATGTTTATTCCGCCGCTGTTTTTCCGAGTCATTAGTACAAATTTGTAATCTTAAATTTACAGTGAAACCACTTTGATTCATTTTTGACATTGTACTCAAATAGTTTTACAGTAACCCTCTGACGTCACGGACGCCATGGATGTGGATTATTATTATTTTTTTTAAGATTTTTTTTTTTTTTTAAGATTTTTTTTGGGGCTTTTCCGCCTTTAATGTAGGTAATGTTAGGTGAGTAAGGGGAGAGAGAGGGGGGAAGACATGCAGGAAGTCGTCACAGGTCGGACTCGAACGTTGGACCTCTGCATCGAGGCATAAACCTCCATGTATATGTGCGCCTGCTCTACCCACTGAACCACCCCGGCCACCTTCTTTTTCTTCTTGCCTGTGGAAAAACCTTCACAAAAAATGTGGAAAAAAAAGTGACAAAAACGTCAAAAGAAGGTGGCAAAAATACTGAAGAAGGCGACAACGCCAGAAAATGATTAGTATAATGTAAGCCTTTGCTACTGCTTGTGTTGGAGGAGGAATTTTTGAGAACACACTCTGAAAACTAACTCAAGCTAGCAAACACACTGCAAAACTGAGGGCTAGCTGTTTCCCCCTGTTACCAGTCTATATGCTAAGCTAAGCTAACCATCTCCTCGCTGTAGCTCCATATTTAGCGGACAGACAATCATTCTTCTCAAGTAAGTGAATCAGCATGTTTCCAAAAGTGTTAAAAGACCAAATTATCTGCAGCACCGTATATTATAAAATAATAATAATTTGCGACAGCTGCCTTTTCCCCCTGAAGGTTAATGTATTATTATACGACCATACATTTTTTATGATGTTAGCAGAGGGCTTTGTTAATAAAACACTGACTTTAATGGGACCAACAGGTGAACACGGCACATACAGTAAAAACAAAACAAACGTCAATATTCCTCTTCAAATGACATCATGTCTACACGTAAGGCTCCTGCATGAAATAAATCGTCAGAAATCTGATATTAAGACAGATTTGAGGTACATTTACTTAAAATGTTATGCGTCTTAAAACACTTATTCTCAGAGGGAAATACCTTCAACTTCAACTACAACTGGAGTCATGAGTTACTTTACAGCAATAATAATCGTATAACTGTCACACTGTTCTGCATTAGGCACTTTTATTGTCATTCAACTTTACGAACGAAATTGCGTTCCACTGGCCTATAAATACTACCATTGTTTTTTGGTGGAAAAAATACGTTTTGGAATATTGGATTGTATGAATTCCACAATCGACTTGTGTGGACTTCACCAGAATACCGCAACTAAACAGAGGTACAGTATGTGCACTGGCTGAATTAGTACAACTTTTATGCATTTCTTTCACATCTACTGCAGTCAGATTCACTGAGTTCACTCAGAAGGAATCACTTCACATGGCTAGGCACTTGTAATGACATTTTGAACATGTTAAAAGGCTAAAAGTACGTTTAAAACCTGCCCCGTTTTAGCCGCCTGGGTGCGAACTGTAGCAGGAGCATAACTCGGTGTAGGCAACACCGATTATTTTCGTTTTGATCGCTAGTGACAGCACTCCGTGACCACAAACAACAGAGCTACGTGTTGAAATTGACCGGAATTCTCCTTTGACTAAAACCAAAATACAAATGCCACAGAGGGTTAGTTTTACATTAACATATGACTCTAAAAAGGAGTTTGACAGCAGCATAAATACTATTATTGGGTTAATTTGAGTTCAGGAGGCTGATGGCTTGTGGGAAGAAGCTGTTGCAGAATGACGTAACTTATAAAAAAACATAACTAATATCTTGAACACATTCACAGCTTTGGGAGGAATATGACTCAGCTTAAAGCTTTTTTCTTTTTCTTCACCGTGGTACAATCTTGGCTTCACGCTGTGATTCCTCGGTTAACGGAGGTGGATGGACGGCGGCCGCAGGGGGTGGTTTATCTGGGCCGGGGGATTTGGACGGTATTAGTGTAATCTTTCTCTCTGTGACCAACAGGTCTGCTCCTCATCACCATCTATCCAATACATCCCCGCTTCATCCTACAGAGGAGAATAAATAATGTCACAGCTGGTTCTGCAGCTCGCTTCTGATATCCGTCACACTTAGAATACCAATCTGAGCCTGTCGGCGGCAAAACGAGCACTTTTGTGGACGTAAATTGAAGATGCACAATCGCCCAATTACTTACATTGTAGCTTGTTTTCGCTGACTGCCGACTGCAGCGATCTCAACAAGATGAACATGATTCCTAAAAACAAACACCCCGAAATACGTGTGATGTTTTGAATACGCAGAAAGTTTTGAACAATACAGGAGAAGAATAAAATTAGATTCAATATCAATATCAATTTACATTAAATTACATTCACCAGAATGCAGGAAATTGATGTGTTTGACGCTTCAGATTTTACCACACTTGCTGCAGTGCTGTATATAGTTGCGATGACTATTTAGCTCGGACCGAAAATCAATTCTGGGTTGGTTTTAGAAAAACGTGACACGCGGGACACGATGCCTGGTCTCCGGGGGACGCGGTACAACAACGGGGCGGTTGGGTTTAGGAAAAGAAGAACGGGGAAAGGAAACGTGAAAACGTCTCCTGGGTGAAAGTCCTTTGTTGTTTGACCCATCCACCCCCCCAACCAACCTCCCTACGCAGATTTTCGGCCTTTCATACTACTCGCTACCGTAGTCGCTCTTAATACATTAGTCTAAAAAAAAAAAACGTGCTGACCACCACGGAAAAAAAGCGAGATAAACGTGTCCGTGTACACGAATCAATAGATTAAATTACGTGACCATTTCACGAACTGCCGTGAGCCCGGGATGCTGTGTCACGAGCCGAAGCATTAAGAGATTGTTGTAGCAACCAACGTAATAATAACTTGGATTAATATAGCGCATTTAATGAAACCAAAGGACGCTTTTACACAAGTACAGGAGGACAAGGGAAAAAGGAAATAGTAGGCCAACACAAACACGGACTAAAAGGAATGAAACGTCCGCGTTAATACAGGCTACTGGCGTACAACCACATTGCGCATTAAGTTATTTTATGAATGAATTAGACATATTACATACCTGAGAGGTCCAATTCGGGGACGGTTTTGAATCATTTGCAATCTCGGTCCGGCTTTCAACAGATGGAGACAATTACTCGGTTTCACCCGTTGTTTGTTCTTCAGCCCGGCCCCAGTATCAACTCTAGCTACAGCAGATACATTCTAAAATAGAATTAGAATACAGTTAGGCCTATATAAAGAAATCTCCTGCTACCTTTTACCTGACTGGATACGCTAAAGGTGCTGACACACCAACCCGATTATCGGCCGTCGGACGTTCTGGCGAGGTCGGTGACTCGAGTCTGTTCGGTGTGTTCCGTGCCGTCATCAGTCGGAGGAGGAGGAGGCGTCGGCTTTAATTTGGGCCGATTTGACTTGTTGAATCGGCCAGTGGGCAGTCGGACTCAATGACCAATCTGATTGGTGGAGTGCTAGCCCTTGACTAGCGAATCAGCGTACTTATGTTAAAACACTTAACGGAAATGACGAGCGGGATGAGCGTGACGAACGCCTCTCAAAATCTGACGAAAGTCTTTCAAACTGACCTTTGTCGATAAAAAAAAACAGACAGATTCAGCAACTGTATGGCCTATTTCTTGCTTAAAATGTTTTCAGAAACACGTTTTGGTGAACTACTTTCGTAAAATAAGAGATCGTATTCCAAACAAGCCGGCATTTGGTCGGCTTTGAAATTCGGGAGAAGCCAGACCCACGTGACGCATTCGTCATTTCCGTATGAAGACGCATTACGTCTCGCGCACGCGTAGAACATACGCTCAAGTCGTAAAAGTGCCTCGGTGTGTTCCGAGGCACTTTTTTTGACCTTGGGGAGCCGACTGATCAGTCCAACTGCCTTTTCTGCCGACGGTCGGCCGTTGGGTTGATGTGTCAGGGCCTTAACACTAACACAGGCTTTTCCGGTGTTACAAAAGAAATCTGTGACCCGTCAGAATGTGTGTTCTGTAGCGCCGTCTACCTGCCATAAATCACTTTGTGACTTTGCAGGAAAAATCCGACCCGGGCAAAGGCATTAATAAAAACTATATAATAATAGCGTTCTTTTCACTGTAAGTCTAATTTCCTGTTACAAGCCATATATGATCATCAGATGAAAAATTACACACTTTCAGAAACATTGCAAACAAAGTTACGTATAGTCACTTTAAAAAACGCCCTGGCAAGAAGGAGTTCTTGCCACAGATCTGGATCAAAAGAATTCTAACATTCTTTTGTGATTAAATACAGATCTATAAATAGTTCAATGCCACCTCCGCCCTGCAATCTATCAAATCTGTTCAGACCGTCTAATTCTCAGCCATGTGGCCCAGTTTGGCTTCAATCTCTTAAAGCTCGCCTCTGTCCTATAACCCCCTCCCACAAACACCCCGGCGCTGCCTAGTGAATAATTGACGCGTTCTCCCTTCCCTCTCGCCTCTCATCTCTGTGTGTCTCTTTCCATCACTCTGTCTCTTTGTGGTGTGGATCCTCCGGGCTGTGACGACCTCCCCTCCCCTCGCCTCCATCTTGTCCATGTTTCCACCTGCCGCCCGGCTGCGTGTTGACGACCGCCAGCAGGTGAAAACAGACGGGGCGAACACGAAAGCAGCTGCCGGTAAGACAACACCTTAAGCATTATTAACCAGAGTTTTTACAGAGGACGTTTTCTGTCACTTACAGGGAAATGTAGCTCTGTTTAAAATGTTATTTTGTCTCGCTTTATCGTACTTTATCGTCCCTTTATTCAGTTCTTATCTCAAATGTTTTTCTTGTTGTATACTTCTGGATTTCACACTTTCCCATATGCCTTTTTATTGTGCTCCCTCTGTCAGACTGGCAATATGAATGTATATAAATGTTTCAGTGGACTGTAGAGTCTGAATTGCCCTTTGGGGATAAATAAAGCCATCTGTATCTGTATTTGTATCTTTTTTTAATCCTAATCCCATCTACTGTATCTGTTCTGTTTCTTCATTTACTCCAGTAACATTCTGATTAATTTTGAGATATTGTAAGCCATAGAAGGGATCAGTAATAACAAACTTTCTTCAGGCACTCTTTGCCAGAGCAAGGAGAGGAAGAGAATACAGGTGTATTAAAAGCTTTTATTTCGGTTGGGTTTCTTAACGGTTTAAAACACAGGCCTCACAAGCAATACAAAATGGTTTTAGAAAAACCTGCTTCAGCCTGTTTGCATTTAAAACCATTAGCGCGCCAAACTGAGTAAAGACTGAAATAGGCTATGATGTGGTCAAGGGAGCGGGTGTGGGTGAGGAGACGGGCAGCAGAGTTTTGGATGTATTGAAGTTTATTTAAACCTACATTGTGTCATTATTTTGAGTTGATTCTTTCTTCTTTCACAAATATGTGCTCATTCACGTGTAATTACTTCCACCAACTAATCAAAGTATTCTCGTAAGCGTAGAATCTGCCATTCAGAATAATTCAGAATACATACGAGCGATTCGCTCTTAGAAATAGAAATTCTTACATAATGTAGCTTTAAGGCTTTTGCAGATAAACCATAGAGGATACAGTAGTCAATTCTGAAAGTAACGAAGGCGTGTATCAGAGTTTCGGCAGCAGAGCAGGTGAGTGATGGGTGGAGACGGGCAATGATTTTTTGGTGGAAATAGGCAGAACTGGTGATTTGGTTGATGTGACGATAACATTGGAAGTTGCTGTCGAAGATGACTCCAAGGCGGCGGATGCGCGGGGTGATTTGGTGGAAAGGTAGATCTGGACATCATCGGCGTAGCAGTGGAAGTGGAGACCATGTTTGCGTATGATATTTTTCGAGTGGCAGGATGTAGAGGGTGAAAAGTAGAGGACCAAGCACCGATCCATGGGGGACGCCTTGTGACAGAGGAGCAACGGAGGAGGTGCAGTTGTTTTTTGAGACAACATAATGTGTACATAATGTACATAAACTCTGCCATTTAAAAAAATATATATATTTTTGTCTTTTAATTCTGCATAGTTGATGTTTGTTGTGATGTGGGAACTGAGAATCTTTGTACTTCATTGTTTGTGGTGTTTTGGAGGCTTTAGGCAAATATATCTAGAAGTCGGTCAACTGTGAGGCATTTGGACGTTTATCTGTGTTTTAAGCCCCCAACGTCTCCTTCCAGGCAGCGCTGCCTGGAAGGCACTAGGATTAGGCAATGGTTATGGTTATGGTTAGGGTTAAGGTTAGGGTTAGGTGCTTTGAAGTCAATGGTCGCAGCGCTGCCTTGAAGTCTATTAGGCAATGGTTATAGTTAGGGTTAGGTTTTGGGTAATTTTGTCACACTCCCAGACACTGTGCATCAATGTTCCTTTAGCCTCATTGCATTTAAAACAAAGGTCAGGTATATTACAGGGGTGTGATTCTTCCGGATAATTCCGGAAATCCGGCTTTTCTGACCTGAAAATGAAGCTCTCGTAAATCATGCAAATCCGTTTTTTTTTTTTTTTTTTTTTGGGGGGGTGTGTCGCAAGGCACAGGTCGGGGGTATTGGTAAACATACTCTGACTCATGTCTTCATATCACTCCGCAAGTGGTCCATTAATTTGTCACGATGTAACTTCATTCAAAGCAGAGCTTCACCAAAGAGCCTGCAATCGTTGCGGAAGGTTATCTGAATAAGAATTTTGGACATGTGGGGGCGAACTATCTTCTTAGCTGAAGCCGACAACGGGACAATATTGTTGCATGTTGGCAATGCAAGCTGAAGCGATGTAGCAGATGACGTTGAGAAGTTGCAGTGAGGAATATTTTAGGAGCACCATTTTCGGCAGTGCAGAAAGGTAGTGGCCCACACTAACTTAGTGTTGAGCCGGGAAAAATTGCTAAAAGAGCTCTACAGCGAAAAGATGTGCTGGGTGAGCCGTCAGTCGGTGGACGCTAACAGAAGCTAGCTGGCGTAAGCTGACAGCTGACCAACGCTACCAAGTGATCGGCGGAGACAGGGAGTACATGTATTTGAAAGAGTCCGGCAGTTGTGGTAGACGAAGTCGGGATATTGGATGGAGAGTCCACTGAAGTCCACTGCGGTCTGAAGGGCTAATCCTCGCTAGATCACTAGCTAGTCGGGAGGTTGACAGCTAACGTTAGCCAGCTGAAGCTAACAGTCGATCGATGGTGAGTAACGTACGTTACACAGGCTGGCAGCAGCACAGAGTCCAGAGTTGATAAGTGTGGGGTAGAAAGGTGTTGAGAATGACCAACACCTAATCTTAAACTTAGTGTAGCTACTTAATTTGCTACGACCCGATCAGAGGTTACTTAAATTGAGACGTTGAGTCAAAATCAATCATGTCACCTTCAAATGGGATCTCTGTTTGCAGGGTTCAGGCTGGACCCTCCTGGTGATCATGCTGCTCTGGGGGACCGGCTGTACAGTGAGAAGCCGCTGCTGACGGGCGCAGAGCTCTGCCAGAACTCCGACTGCTGTCTGTCCGCGCGGCCGTCTGACGGCATCAGTATTAAATTGAGACAGTTTCATTAGCGGTTAAAAACGTCTCGCGTTAAATAGTGGTCTAATTCGGTACAGTTGGTTTTAACGCCTGATGCAAAGTGTAGGCCTATAGGAGTACACATGAAAACCCTGAACAAGCAGCGTCCCTCTGCTCCGTCTTTCTGCTGTGCCCCATTCACGTAGTAGTTTTACACTATGTAGATTAAACTCTGCAATTAATCCGCGGTTCACATGTATGTATGAACTGTGGTGGTCCGTTACACTGTAGGCTATATTCAACATCACTGATTAAGTAGCCTAAGTCAATCCAACAAACAACTGGACTTTAGGGTCAAGTGTTGTTGTATCCGGCCCATGTCCCGGATGTGAAAGCCTCCTTACTGGACTACTGAATATAATAATATTCCATTATATTTTGTATTTTGAATTGTTACCTGCCACCAGAATTTTGTGATTTCCTTGCAATAAATATTGACATTTTTACCATAAATTGGTGCCTAAAAATGTATCAGAATGCAGGAATTGAAGTCTTTTACCCTCAGAATTTCCTGGGGGAGGACCCCCAGACCTGCTTTGTGTGTTCCCACAAAGACAAATTCTGAGCAAGGAAAAACCCTGAAGTATAATCACAGACAGCCATAAAAAACATTTAAATTGCAGAGTTAGAGTTATAACTTAATATGTACAGTGTCAACAGAGAGAAACACGGACAATTGAACAGATAGTGACAACATACATACCTACATACTGTAGAGAATGACAGTAACAGCATACAAACGGCATAAATAAAATTTGTTATAAACATGTGCTCTTTAAAAAGTAGAAAGCATTGTTTGCCAGTTACATTAAATGTTTAAAAATCCGTAAATGTCCGTGGGTGGGGCTGCATGGGCGTGGTAATGTGGGCTGGTGTGGGTGTGTGTGTGGGTGTGTGTGGTAGTAAGGAGAGAGAATAGGAGAAGGAAGATTGTGTGAGGTGGACCTGGTCACCACAGACCCAGATCTTCTCAGCTGTTGCTACTGTCATATGCTGCACTGTCTCTTCATGTGGCACTATTATTATTTATATTATAACAAGGTAATGCAATGTGTGATCAAGTGATGACTGATTAACAGTAATGTAAATGCTAAATGCCCTAATACCTACATATCATGTAAGACTCAATTTCTCCATTTCTTTGCACAAAACTCTCCAGAAAGTGCCATTTAATGGTTTATTTTTTTTTTTTAAATGAGGGGGGGAGGGGGCTGTCGCAGCGTCATGGGTGCGCCGTATATTTTCCTGCTTTTTTGTCCTTTGCCAATCACACCTATGATATTAGTGTTGTATTTATTAAATTTAACAGGAGTTGTGTATGTCTGCATCAGCCAATTATATTGGAGTAGCACCTGATAAACCTTTTAGCCATTTTATCAAGTCGTAAACAGTTAAATCATAGGACATACAGTATTTGGCATCAATCAGAGTAGGCTAAACCCCTGTCTGTGGTTGTTTTCAGAGAACTTTGGCGCCATGAAGGAGTTCCTGTTTCTCGTCTTGGCGGTGACGGAAGCGTCCTCCAGGTCTCGCAGCAGCTGGTGTGAGCCAGGCTGCGACTGTCGAGGCGATCTGAAGTTCACCATCTGCTCTCGGGCGCTCTTCGCCCAGCTGCCCGCCAGAGTCCCCCCTAACACCGAGCTCCTGGACCTGTCTGACAACCAAATCTCCGCCGTCCCCGAACACTCCTTCGCCAAAACCCGCAAGCTCCGAGTCCTGCTGCTGCAGAACAACAACATCAGCGTGGTGGAGGACGCCGCCTTCTCCTACATGGAGTTCCTTCAGAAACTGGATCTGAGCTGGAACCGCATCTCCGCGCTGACGGAGGGTTTCTCCGCCGGCCTGGCTGCCCTGAAGGAGCTGCAGCTCGCCCACAACCGCTTGACGAGCCTGGACAGCCGCAGCTTCCTGCACCTGGACGCCCTCCAACGGTTAAACCTGACCGCCAACGGCATCCGCACCATCCAGGTGCGATCGTTCTCTGCCATGAGCAGCCTGCGGCAGCTCCACCTCCGGGACAACCGGCTGACGTCGCTGCGGAGCGGGACGTTCTCCATGCTGCGCTCCCTGGAGGTCCTCAACCTGGCCGGGAACCAGATCGGCGAGATAGAGACGGGCGTCTTCAGACCGCTCGCCAGCGTGACGCTGCTCAACCTGGCCCACAACCGGATGTCCACCGTCGACTTCAAGGCGTTCCTCGCCATCCACGCGTACAGCGCCCACATCCTGCTGGAGGGGAACCCGTGGAACTGCGACTGCGACCTGCAAAGGGTTTTCCGGAAGCTGCGGAGCATTCAGAGGCTCTTCCTGGACGACTACTACAACCTGACCTGCGCCGAGCCGGTGGTCCTCAGGGACTACCGGCTGACGGACGTGGACACGGAGCTGTGCCTCGCCGAGACGGTCACCGTGCTCGTCATCACCGTCACCGTGGTGATAACGGTGCTGGCCGCCATGCTGATGGGCGAGAGGAAGAGGAAGAAGGAGAAGAGGAGGAAGCACTGGACGCAGCAGGGACAGCTTTCGGACGAGTCGGACTACTGATGCGAATTCTTCTTTCTTTTGTTTCCTTCTCAGATATATGAACGAAACGCAATGTTCTTATTTACGCAGCAATATTTCCAGCCAGCTGTTGTTCAGTGGTGGAATGTAACTAAGTACATTTACTCAAGGGCTGTACTTAAGTCCAAATGTTGAGGTACTTGTACTTTACTTGAGTCTTTTTCTTTTCATGCCACTTTCTACTTCTACTCCGCTACATTTCAGAGAGAAATATTGTACTTTTTACTCCACTACATTCATCTGTTACAGCTTTAGTTACTAGTTACTTTACACGTTAAGATTCCTGCACACAAAACACATGTAGTTTATAAAATCTGATGTTTGATTCTAAAGTAAACTAGCCGACAATATAACGGCCTACAAGTCCAGCTGAGATGATCAGACCATTAAACACACAACTGGTTGGATCCTTTACACTTTCTTTACTTTTAATACTTTTTAATACATTTTCCTGATGATACTTACAGACTTTTACTTAAGTAACATTTTCAATGCGGGACGTTTACTTGTAACACAGTATTTCTACAGTGTGGTGTTAGTGCTTTTACTAAAGTAAAGGCTCTGAATACTTCCTCCACCGCTGCTGTTGCCTCGGCGTCGTTGCTTACAGTAAATCCTCACAGGAACATCTGCACGCCTGCAAAGAGATTGTAGATTCTGCAGTTCATTTTGTCGGATTTCCAATCTGCCTCACACCAAAAAAAAAAAAAAGCCTATAAAGCTTTCTTTTAAACCGACAGTGTAGTAAAGCTAATAGAACTAGATGTATCGATCCCTTTAGTAGGAAACTCTTGACAGTAGCAGTCGGTGTGGAGCGGTGAAAAGGAGGGTAAGGTATGTCATTGGGGTCATCAGGTGGGCATCCTGCTTCACCGACGTTTCCTTGATAGAAGCCCACGACATCTCCAGAGGGCTCAACGGTGTACCCAGCGTCCCAGGTACACCCCCCTCCATATCCCTGACTGGCTCTGCATGGCAGGGGCGTCCTTCTCCCGGAGTCGGGCCTAAGCCTGACCGCATACCAACTGTCTCTACCTTGGTGCCCAGTTGGGGTCCTTACGCTTGATCCAGAGCCAGTTACTGCTTTTTTTCGGCAGCACTTGACATGGTCTTGATGGCCTGTCAAGTGCCCTATTCACCCCTATTGTTCTCAGAAAACTGGTGGTAGATGTGGCAACAAATCCCCTGCATCCCACCTCTACTGGGAAGATGCTGGTCGTCCTGGGATGCTTCAGCTACCGACAGTGTAGAGGGTATTATTCTAAAGCATCTGCTTCAGAAGAAATGCAGAATACGTATGAAGTTTTTCCCGCCCAAAAATATTGTATTTATGTGAATGAATAGGGTACAATTACAGTTTGTTTTTATTGTTCCTGATGTGACTCCAAGTTCGGAAAACATTAAATGGGATATTTTATTGACTAAAACCTTGTTTTGTGCCTACGTTTGACAACACAGGAAATCCACATCAACTGTTTCCGTGTTACATTGAAGTATACAGCGCCCCCTTCAGGTAACAGATTTATTGCTTTGAAAATCATTTGATTTTGGTTTTTAAATGTATTCATATTTATTATTATGTTGCTGTAATATCCCCATAATGTCACTGTGGTAACATCTACTATGGAAGTTAATCTGTTTCATCGGATTTTGGAATTAAAAAGACAAAAAAAAAAAAGAATTATGTATCTGAATGTATATGTGTGAATTATGTACGTATGTTCAGAAGGGGTATGTTTATGGAAGCTTCCTCAAAATACACTAACTCATTATTTTGAGAAAGTTTCTCATCATTTTGAGATACTAACTCATAATGACTTACGTGATCTTTTTTTTTTTTCATCACAATGGCGGAAATGAGCTTTCACATAATTCAGATTTTGATAATGGCTTTTATTTTGAAGGCGCCGACCGGAAGCCGTAACAGCTTAGCAAGGCGCGTGACTTGACGGTTATGTGGTATAGGGACAGGTGGCCTCTCCGGTTAGGCACGAGCTGCTGTTGTTCTTAACACAAAGAGAGAGCAGAGCCGGAGAAACTCTTCAAATTCACGTTCAAATGAAAAACATGAACACGTTACGGTAAATTCAAACATTATCCGCTAAATTAAAAAAATAATGTTTATGACGGGTTTTGCGTGAAATGTCCGAGTCCGACAAAGGAGACAAATTCAACAGAAACTGCGCAGTTTAATGGGAGCCGTGACCTGAGCAGGTAAGAAAACAATGTGCTCTGTGTTTAAAGTTCGTGTTTTTCATTTGACTTTTTCAAAATGTGTTTAAAGAGTTTTATTCGAGGTTACAAGCGGCGAAATAAAAGAAGGTACAACATGAGTCATTCCCAGCCCGTTTAACAGGGTTTATTTTTGGTTTATTTTGTTTAATTGGTAGTGCCATGTTGGCTAATTTACTTCATTTCCTACATTTAAACGTATTGTATTTGGCTTGTTTAACGGCTAAAATAAGCTAGCTTTTGATCAAGATACCAGTTACTTCCGCATAGGACAGTCAGTGGCAGTCTGTGACGGACGGACGGTTGTCAAAAGTGGGTCCGCGGGCTTCAAGCGGTCGTTGCAGGCTCACCAAACCGGACATGACTTCACTGATGTTCTAGGAGAATCTGTATTGATCTCTATTGGTATCTAAAACAACACATAGCCTACAATTACACTTGAAGGGAAACATGTTATTACATATTTTGAATGTAAAGATAGGAATTGATGTAATATCGTAAAATCTCTTTATTTGATTAGGTAAGTTCCATATTCACAAAGCAACATTTTCCAAGTCAACACCACGTTTTAAACTATTCCAAATTAAAACTGACATATACTCTGAGTCTCTTAAATTGTTAACAAATAAGAAAGGTATTTTAATAACTGATAGCTACTCAAAATGATTTAATTAAGAACTCCTGCTGTCATTATCATTAATGACGTTTGCGAGTCTGTCACTTGTTTACTTATGTATCTTATTTGTTTCTGTTTAAATTATTACTTACTTTCATATTATATTATTTGCACTTATTTATGTATATGTGTTTTATGTTTACGGACTGTGATGACTGAATATTTATAAATTGAATAAAAAAAATATATATTGATCTCTATTGCTTTGATTATCAGTTTTAATATTCTCATAACATAGTCCTGGGTCTCAAATACGGTTCAGATTTGTATAACCCTTTATTTTATTTATGTACAAATACAAAATATATATATATATATATATATATATATATATATATATATATATATATACTTCATTGCTGTGTGATTTGAATTTCAGAAGGTAAAAATAACTTTTCTGCTTTTGTTGTATCAATAAAAAACAAATAGGAGCTGAACATGTCACACAGTCTCTGGAGTTTACCTATCATTCTAGTATAATTATATTTTTAATAGCACATGGTCTGCATTGCAAAAAAGCAGTGAAATGGCCTTTTTTGTTTTCACAAAGAAATACTTTTAAAACAAGATCTTATACTTTATAAAATAAGACATCCTTTAGCATCAAAAGAGCCATTTTTGAGCCATAAAATGTAAAAAAAACCCAATGTGTCTTTTAATGAAGGTACACACAGTCTATTAAGTCTAAATGAGCATATCAACATTACATTAATATGGTTTAATATTACTCATTTGATCCAACTCTTAACCCTTGTGTTGTCTCCCCGTCGACCATGCAACTTTTTGTTTTTCTGGGTCAAAATTTAAATTCATAAAAAAAAAATGTTAATGTTTTGGTCGTCTTTCTTGGACATTTGTCGCTTTTAGCGTAGTTTTTGTCTTTTTTTTTTTTTTTTTTGATGGTTTTGTCACCTGTTTTTAGACATTTTTGTCAATTTTTTTCAAATGCTGAAATTGTACCCTGGAAATCCAGAGTTCTCGCGAGAGCACAATTTGAATTAGCTCAGCGAGTCACTCTGGCATTCAGTAATGATGCTCATTAACTATGCCCTTGTAGCCGAGCTGCACCAATCACATCGGTGTATCTGATATAGGCGGGCCAGAGGCGAGCTAAACAGATGACGACAGCGCTGCGACGTCAAAGTCATTAGTAAACATTGCGAGATGGCTCCGGATGAACACCAGTTGTTTGAAACGGCTTTGGCCACTACAATGAACGAGTTAGACTTGGCTTTTTATCTAAAAGAGGAACAGAAGACGGCGCTCCAATCGTTCCTTTGCAAGAAGTCTTTGAAAATGGGTCAAATTTGACCCAAAGACAACAGGAGGATTAAAGTACATTTGCTATCTTTTCTGTAGCAGTCCCAGCCAGATAACTTTTTTTAGCAAATGCAGTGTATTTGTTCTGGAAATGTCTTTCGATATACATTTTTGGGGGGGCGCCGGGCCGTAGACATACGAAGGGTATGATATGACACACATTTTAATTGACTGAAATGTTCTGGCAGCCAAAATGGAGAATGTAAGAATCACTTCAGGCTTACAACAATGATAAATGAAAGCCACAGGGAGCCACTGGAGAGGAGCCAAACAGCCCCAGGTCGCTGACCCCTGCAGTAAGATGAACTTCGTCTCTCTGTACTTAAAAGGAAAGATCAATTTTTTTTTTAAATACATATTTAATGCTATATCCACAGTAGAGAAGCCCATTATCATGCTTGGCGTCCTGCCAAACATAATTTGGGTTTTACCCAGCAGACAGAATGAACTCGGCATCATTTGGTTACTGAGTGTCGGCGCTGCTCTCACCCTCATTTCCTTATCTCCCAGACATGCCAGCTGACGACAAGGTTGCCATCCTGACGGACGACGAGGAGGAGCAGAAGAGGAAGTATGTGTTGGCCGAGCCGTTCGATGCGCTGTCGCAGGGGCAGCCGGCCGGCGTTTCCGCCAACACGCCGCCGCCGACCGCGGGCACGCCGCCCGAGCAGCTGGGGGCCCCGCAGCCCGCCTCGATGGACTGCTGCGAGAGGATGTGCCTCCGCATCAACAGCCGCCTCCTCATCTCCAAGGTTTTCTACCTCTTCTTCTACGCTGCGTACGGCTCGCTGCACCCGCTGCTGGCGCTGTACTACAAGCAGCTCGGCATGTCGGCCAGCCGCAGCGGGCTGCTCGTCGGCATCCGCTACTTCATCGAGTTCTGCAGCGCCCCCTTCTGGGGCGTGGTGGCCGACCGCTTCAAGAAGGGCAAGATGGTGCTGCTGTTTTCCGTCCTGTGCTGGCTGGTGTTCAACTGCGGCATCGGCTTTGTCAAACCAGCGGAGATGATGTGTGTGGTGGTTGGCGGCGATCTTCCTACGACCGCGGCGGCGCCCCAGACGACGACTGTCCCGCACGGCAACTCCACCAACCGCACCAGAAATCGCCGGAGCTTTCTAGAGCTCACCGGGCTCCCTGAGATCCTGGACTCCCATTTCAGCACGCTCCGCAGGCCCGAGCGAAGCGCAAACTTCAACGCCACTTCCGTTCCCTTGGAGCCGGCCAGCACTACCCGGCTGGCGCCAAACACCACCCTCCCCACCACCACCACCACCACCACCACCGCGACCCCCCCGGCTCCGACCAAAGCCACGAAGCACCAGATCGTCTACAACAAGGACCAGGTAGAGAGCATCTTCCTGCTCATCCTGCTCGTCGTCATCGTCGGCGAGTTCTTTAGCGCGCCGGCCGTCACCATCGTGGACACCGTCACCCTGCAGTACCTCGGCAGGGCGCGCGACCGCTACGGCCTGCAGAGGATGTGGGGCTCGCTGGGCTGGGGTCTGGCCATGCTGCTGGTGGGCATCTGGATCGACCACACGCACATGACCGTGGTGATTGACGGCGTGGGCTGCGTCGTGCCCGACTTCCGCCTCCACAATTACCAGATCGCCTTCATTGTCTTTGGCGTGCTGATGGGCGCCGCGTTTGTCGTCGCCACTCAGTTTTACTTTGACAACGGCGGCGACTACAGGCAGGAGCTTCCGGAGGGGGCGGCCGAGGACGGGAGCGGCCCGCGATCGTCACCCGAGTCCGACTCCTCGGGCCGGACGGCCATCGGCCCAGACGCCGCCCAGGAGTTCCGCTACAGCGATCTGCTGAAGCTGCTCTGCAGCGTGCGCTACAGCTCGGTGCTGTTCGTCGCCTGGTTCATGGGCTTCGGCTACGGCTTCGTCTTCACCTTCCTGTACTGGCACCTGGAGGACCTGCACGGGACCACCACGCTGTTCGGGGTCTGCTCGGTCCTGAGCCACATCTCGGAGCTCGTCGCCTACTTCACCAGCCACAAGTTCATCGAGCTGGTCGGACACGTCAGGTAAGACCCGGCGAGAAAGTGAGCGGAGTGAAAATGTGAGAAAGTTTCAGAGGTACAAACAAATCGGAGTAAAAGGAAGGAGTCAGAGAACACATGGCGCTGTTAGAAAAAGAAGCAATGGATGCACCAGAGATATGGTATTCTACCGTTAGCTGTGGGTGATGAGTGGAGTAATAAGATTCTCTTATTAGAGTGGCAACAAGTGCAGGTATTAGTACTCCACTTGGACCACGTCCAACCATACCAGACACACACACACAGACACAGACACAGTCAGACACACACACAGACCCCTGGGCGGTTACATTATCGCTAGCTTATTTGTTATGGAAATGAAATGCAAACCATCTTTACTGATTCTATTGTCAGTTTATAAAATGCAGCGGTGGAATGTAACTAAGTACATGTACTCCAGTACTGTACTTAAGTCCAAATGTTGAGCTACTTGTACTTTACTTGAGTAAACTTCTACTCGGCTACATTTCAGAGAGAAATATTGTACTTTTTACTCCACTACATTCATCTGTTACAGCTTTAGTTACTAGTTACTTTACACATTCAGATCCCTGCACACAGAACACATGTAGTTTATAAAATCTGATGTTTGATTCTAAAGTAATCTAGCCGACAATATAACGGCTACAAGTCCAGCTGAGATGATCAGACCATTAAACACACAGCTGGTTGGATCCTTTACACTTTCTACAACGGGAGGAGAGTTCCTAACTTGCGATAACTAAACAGATGTCGAAGTGTTCTCAGTTCTGCTGCTGTCAGTGTTCTGCCGAAATACAACAAACTGCTTGTTGAGTTTAAAACAAATGAAGGGAAATCATTTCCAACTTTCTTTGAGTGAACAAATTGAAACATTAAACTGGACATAAAAGGCAGCGCTAAATAAAAAGTGAGTTACATTTTCTAAAGTGCAGTTTTCTGATATTTTCTTTCAACTAATACAAAAAAATCTCTGTCGCAGGCTTTCACGATGTGTTTAACACGGCAGTTGATATTGCTATGACGATTTAAAAAAAAAACACAATATATTGAGCCGGCATCCCTAACTTAAAGCACACATTGGACAGTTAAAAAAAACTTTTTGTGATTTAAAACTGAGCAGGTAAATCCATCCTCCGCTCTGCAGCAGCGGCGGAGAGTGAGCGTTTTGAGACAAAGCGGCCTTTGACGCTCGGAGGTTTTTTTTCTGTCGGGGTGAAGTCTCGGCTCGGACCTCGCAGGCAGCGGGGACATTCGAGAGCGCGGTGTTAGATTTCAGCTGCAGCTCCGTCTGCATCCGAAAACACACACACACACACACACACAGAGTCTCTGCTGTTGACCGAAAACATCTCCTGAGTCAACAGAAAGGCGGAGTTGAAGGGTAGGGAGTGTTTGTAAATGGATTGTCATTCATTTATAACTAACTAAATGCACCTGCCCTACTGCTGCTGCTGCTGGTGACTTGTATGAGCCTCATTTTAATCCCAAATGAAAAGATTGTGCTAGGCTGTGAGTCTTTTTATTGTTTCCAAAAGATAAAAAGACTGAAAAATAATTTTCTGTTTTCGTTCCTATCCCTTATCTCCCAAACCCCTCAGATATGTTTGAGCCTCCCTAAAAAGGGTCTAAAATCGCCAATGGACTGGTCCCAGCCACAGAAAAGACACTTAGGCCACCGGGCCTAAAAATGCTGTTCAGTCTTCAGCGGGCGTGACACTCTGCTGCAAAACACACTTCCTGCTTTACTGGAAAGTCTGAGCCAGAGACGCCAAAACCGAAAACAGGCTGCAGGTTGTTCTTTCAGCATCTCACTCTGGTGGTCATCCACTCCGTTTTATAGAGTGGATGAGCGTTAATGAGTCACCGCGGGGCTGCAGGCGTCCCGTGTCGCCCGCTGTCCAAAAAAAGCTCCCGTTCCTCAATCATTTTCAAAGGTTTTGGAGAGAGCTCCTGAGCTCAGCCACGCGCCGTCTGTCTCATCTGTTTGTGTGCGCTCGGCAAAACCTTCTTTTGGATGAAGAAAGACTGGGGGTCATCCCGTCTTCTGCCTCAACAATCGACCTTTTGAGGGCGCGTCGGACCCGTTTGACTCGTACATTTTGTCCTGGTGAGAGCAAAGACTTTTCAACAAATCCCCTTTTGGGGAAGCAAAATCTGAAATTTTAAGACGTTTCCTACGCTACACAAACACTCCCACTCCTTACTTTAGATGGCAACTATTTTTGACAAATTAATCGTTTTTTGGGACGAACAAAAAGTAGCAATCACTCTCTGGATTAGGATTAGAGGTGTGAATCTTCACTGATCTCTCGATTCGGTTACGATTATCATGTCAGCGATTCAATATCTCCATGCATCACGATGCGTCAAATGCATTTTTCTATTAAAGCCACCATAGGATATTTAATTCATAGCTTTTCAGGCTTCAAAAACCAAACATTCTGCAGAGCTCCAATACTAAATCAATTGGATACATAAAACTACAGCACTGAGCACATGGCACTTCCTGAATGTGCAAAACATACCAGAATATGTAAACAGAAAGGTTGCTAAATACAATGTTAATACATTAAATTGTAAACAGAAATAATCGATTATGGCCCGGCCGAATTATCAATGTAATATAACGGCCTACAAGTCCAGCTAAAATGATTAGACCATTAAACACACAACTGTTTGCATCCTTTACACTTTCTACAACGGGAGGCAGACTTTTACTGAAGTAACATTTTCAATGCAGGACTTGTAACTTGTAACCGAGTCTTTTCCCAGTGTGGTATTAGTACTTTTACTGAAGTAAAGGCTCTGAATACTTCTTCCAGCGCTGACTGTAAGGTAGGGTTTTACATGAAGTCCAAGAAGTTAGATATTTACACCCTTCTGTTTTTTTCCTCCCGTGTTTTCCTTCCAGGGTGCTGTACATCGGCCTGGCCTGCAATACCGCTCGCTACCTGTACATCTCCTACCTGAAGAACGCCTGGACCGTCCTGCCCATGGAGATCCTCCAAGGTAACGTTGCTGTTCGCCCCGACAGCTTTAGTTACTAGTTACTTTACATGTTAAGATTCCTGCAACACATGTGGTTGGGCGCCTGGTTGGCTCACGAGTGAACACAGTGAATCTGACTGCAGTAGATGTGAAAGAAATGCATAAACGTTGTGCTAATTCAGCTCTGTTTAGTTCCAGTGTTGAGACGGCAAGACTTAGGGACCGTCTACAAACTACAAAACCGAAAAGAGATACAACAAAAATATGTATTCATTTAATGATTAAATAAGGTAGTGTGTCCAAACTTGCCTCAGTTATAACTTGTCTCGTGCTAGTTGTACTACAGCACTTACTTTTAAAAAAATAAGCATATGCCTGTTTTTGAAAATATTTTTGTATCTCTTTTCGGTGTTGTAGTTTTGTAGACGGTGCCTAAGCACTCGTCTTGCCGTCTCAACACCAAGCCTGCTGGAGAATCGTCACACAACGGCAACATTTTACCTCCTGTTTACTTCCCCCAAAGCATTATGGGAACTGCAGTACACCAACCTTTTTAAAGGGAACCTTCCTATGAAATTGCAGCATCTTTATTCAAAATTCCAGGAAACTATTGGACCTCTAAAACAAAGTTTTATTTCATGCATAAATTGCAAAGAAAAACTCCCACACGCTGTCTAACTTGCAAAAAATATAAAGTTTTAATACTAGGCAACGTTTCGGTTCTAGACCATCTTCAGGTAAAGGGTGTTACATCCTGACAAGCTAAATCTTTTTGTAGGTGGGGACTGTTTGGTGCACCAATCAACAACTTCCACATAACATCAGGCATAAATACTTCACATTCATTCCCATGTCCATTACTATAGATAGAGCTTAAACTTCAATACAACCCCTCTATAGTCTATAATAATAGACTTAACTAATAGTTAAGAGATCAGCGGGGAGCAGCTACTAGTCTAGTCTGGCTGGTTTGTTTGAGAAGTCCACCCTGAGAAAACACTGACGCCTCTTAGAATAAACAAGTGAAAACTAGTTCCGTCCTTTTGCAACTTTTACAAGTTCACTGCCCGTTTTGTCACTCGGCAAGTAAGACAATTTGAAACGGTACATTCAACTTTTCCCAACATTCATTCAGCGCTGAACAAGAAAACGTCAGGAAGAGAGAGATTACATTTTTACTGGTGTTGACCTTGACACGCGATAAGCTTGCGACCGAAGGTGTGGTGACATTAGACGGGAAGATCAACAAAATAAAAGTGCAGGGTTTTTTTTAATTATTATTTGTTTTCCTGGAGGGAGATGTGTCACCACAACAGAGCAGCCCGAGCCCAGAAAGGGATTATCATTCATTAAATTGTGCACGGTAAATAAATCACATAGACCGACAAATACTGCATTTTGTAAGCAAGATACCCGTTAATATTTGTGAATTAAATAGTGACTAATGCCTACCGTACACTAGGACACTGAACAGACTTTGAAAAGACTAAAGTCTGACACCATGTCACCTTGCTGAGTGATGTTGAGTTCCTGCAATGATCCAAATAGATACATACCCAGTGGTGTAGTCTACGTGATAAGCAGGTGCTGTATACACCATATACCCATTTAAGAAAGCTCCAGAATTTTCTATATACCCACTTAAAAAATGTGCAACGATAACGTAACAAAATAATTTTGCGACAGAACTTTCACTTCATTTGTTTTGGCTAATGCGGGTCGAGCAATGTGACGGCAAACTGAACAAACGCTGCAGAACAACTATTGCAGTATACCCACGACAATAAAGACTACAGCACTGCACATACAGTATATAATTGTATTGAGTTGCTGTAATAACGTGATGGGAGTAGTGCTTTCAATGTAACTCCTTAAAATCTGTGGGGGTCTAAAAGCCACAGAACAATCTCAAAAACCTTGCTTGAAAACAGCAGAAAAGTTGATGGAATCAAGTAAAGGAGATATCTGCTATAAAGGAGATTTCAACAAAGCTGTGCCGAGGCTCTGTTAATAAAGATACCGCTGTTGAATCCTTTTTTCATTTTGCGGCATGTTGTGATCACAGTTGCAGTAACCCTGAGAAATAAAGTGCGATTTCTTTTTTTTACCACCGAAACCTGAGCCAAAAACACTCCAAGACAAATGTGGAAACTTCAGACTCTAAGCCGTTTCCCTCAAAGACGTGACATCTCACTCGAAACAAAGTGAGATACAGATAAAGAGGAAATATATTGTATACTAATTCTAGCAGTTGGTATGATGAACAGTGGCAATCATAGTAATAATAAAATGAATGCAACGATGATGTTACAGGCCTTATGTACCTGCATTTTCCATTTGACTAGTTCCAAATGTCATTCGTTCTCCTTTCAGCCGTGACCCTTGTCTGTCCGTTTTGTGTCCTCCAGGTGTGACCCACGCCTCAGTTTGGGCCGCCTGTATCTCCTATCTGAGTGCCGCGGTCCCGCCGGCCCTGAGGACATCGGCGCAGGGCATCCTGCAGGGCCTCCACCTCGGCCTGGGCCGCGGCTGCGGAGCCATGGTGGGGGGAGTGTTTGTCAACTACTTTGGTACGAACACGACGGAGGCGTTGTCATCACACTTTTTTAATTCATTCACACCAGAGCAGGGGGAATGAGAGGGGGGAAATGCCAGAGCAGGGGGAATGAGAGGGGGGAAATGCCAGAGCAGGGGGAATGAGAGGGGGGAAACGCCAGAGCAGGGTGAATGAGAGGGGGAAACGTAGCAGAAGATATTGGTTTTTAAACCAAAACGTAACATTGTAAATGTAGCCTGATTGAAAGGTTTCCAGTTACACTGAGATCCTTTAAGGTGGGAGTATTTCACGCCCCCCCCTTACAGTTCTCCTCCCGTTTGCTTTGCAGGTGCGGCAGAGACGTTCAGAGGAATCGGCATGGCCTCCCTCGTCATCCTCCTAATCTTCTCCTTCATCCAGTGTCTGACTGGAGAGACGGAGGAGAAAGGTGGGAACAACTTTCAGAGGAAGGAAGGCACATATCTTCTTCAGTTTTAGTGCAGAACTGCAGCTCGACTAAAGTCCACCTCCTCCAGCTCCTCTTCCCTAATCTTTCTAGCCTTTTTTTTTTTTTTTCTTCCATTTCCATTTCTTTTTCCTTTTCGTGCAGATTACAGAATCTGCATTGTATTTATTCGGCATTCTCGGTATGTTCTCACCATCATAATATAATCACAATTGTGTTTTTCCTTTCTCTTGTTATTCATTTCAGCTCGTGTAGATTATGTTTGCGCTCGCCTGCCAATGTTCTCTTTGTTTTTGTTGCTTTTGCTGCAGTCAGTACTGATTTTCTGTTTACTGCACAGGTTGAGAAAATATTACCTGACTTTTGAAACCTAAATCTGAATCTAAAAGACATTTAAAGGTGCCGTAGGTAGGATTGTGAAGATCCAGGACTTAGCCAAAAAATTGTGATTGAGTGAGTGATTGACACACAGTTAGACACCCCATGGCCCTGATTAGTGCATGAACAGGGAGCGGTGGATTTTTGCTAATCACACTACAGGCTGTAGGTGGTGCCAGAGGAGCTGGATTTATTTTTAAATGACCTGCTTCATGTAGTTCTACACGAACATAGGGTCAGTTTCAGCAGATATGACAGAAAGTTAGTTTTATAAGTCTTACCTACTGCACCTTTTAACCCTTGTATTGTCCTCTGCTCAAATTTGACCACTTTTCAATTTTTTTTTTAATCAAAAATATTTCTTGCAACCAAATTGCCCCAAAATAACTTGGATGCATGCATGTACGTTGTATAGAACCCATACAACTACCATTGAATTCTGGGTGTTTTATTCAATGTAATTTATTTTGAAGAAAAAAAAATGTAAATGGTTATAAAGTCTACTGACTAAACTGACCTTTAACATAGAGTATGATTACAGTTTAATGTGAAACAACAAAGTAAAGGACAGAAGAACAATCAAATAACAGAACAAAATATACACATCAATACATGTATTTGTAGGAAATGAGGTATAATGTAACTTAAATTAGGTTTATTGACCATGAATTAAAAAAAAAAAAGTGTTTTTAAAAGAGTCAAAAGTTTATTTAGAATTTTGAGTTCATGGTCGACAGGAAGACAACACAAGGGTTCATTTTTATGAGGCCGCTTTCTGTGTCTCTCGTCTTCTCTCAGAGGACAGAATGCTGGCCGAGAACATCCCGGTCCCCTCCAGCCCAGTTCCCATCGCCACCATCGACCTGGTGCAGAGCCAGACCGTCCCCGGGAGCCCCGCCCCGGCACACCCGGCCGGCCTGCTGCCCATCGTGAAGACCAAACACCAGGAGGAGCAGGAGGACGTGAGCAGACCCGCCTGGGTGCTCTCGGGCGCCCCCTGGGTCACCATCGCCTTCGCCATCGTCCAGATCAAGGAGATGATGAACATGGTGAAGAGCCGCGGGCCGCCCACAGAGACTCAACCGCTGCAGGTGAACAAAATCCCAATTTAAAACATGTTCAGTACAGTAATCCAACTGTAAAAGTACCAGAGGTAAGGTCAGGTTGTTACCTAGATCTAAGGACGGACGGACAGACAGAAACTCAGTGTACAGACTGACAGACAGACAGACAGACAGACAGAGAAACTCAGTGTACAGACTGACAGACAGACAGACAGACAGACAGAGAAACTCAGTGTACAGACTGACAGACAGAGAAACTCAGTGTACAGACAGACAGGCATGCAGACAGAGAAACTCAGTGTACAGACAGACAGGCATGCAGACAGACAGACAGACATACTACAAAAACAGCATACCATAGACAGGCAGGCAGACAGACAGACAGATTACAAAAACAGTACACCACAGACAGACTACAAAAACAGTACACCACAGACAGACAGACTATAAAAACAGTACACCACAGACAGACAGACAGATTACAAAAACAGTACACCACAGACAGACTACAAAAACAGTACACCACAGACAGACTACAAAAACAGTACACCACAGACAGACTACAAAAACAGTACACCACAGACAGACTACAAAAACAGTACACCACAGACAGACTACAAAAACAGTACACCACAGACAGACTACAAAAACAGTACACCACAGACAGACAGACAGATTACAAAAACAGTACACCACAGACAGACAGACTATAAAAACAGTATACCACAGACAGACAGACAGACAGACAGACTATAAAAACAGTATACCACAGACAGACAGAATAATAAAACCAAGTTTACCACACAACTAAAAAATATGTGGCTGAAATTAGAATTGGTATTAAATAAATACAAAGATCTTTAAAAAAGATAGATAGATAGATAGATAGATAGATAGATAGATAGATAGATCGATCGATCATCTTTAATGTCTGTGTTGACATGTTTCTTTAACCTTTACTAACCTGAACTTTCTGACACTTCCTCCTCTAACCGGCTGCCCACACACACACACACACATACACACACATACATATATTCTGAAGAAAGGTGAGAGATTTTTGTGTGCAAAGGTCGGTGGAAAACTATTCTGTGCGTGTGTGTGTGTGTATAAGCGGGGGGGGGTTTCTTTTGTGTTTTTGTGTGTGTGTGTGTGTGTGTGTGTGTGTGTGTGTGTGTGTGTGTGTTTTGACGCATGTGGTGATTACAGTGACTCATCTATACCTGTGTGGTATGTGGGCGTGTACATGCATGCATACGTGTTTGCGAACCTCCGCCTCCCCCAACCACCCCACCCCCCCGTGTCTTGACGCTTTGTGTGAGTTGCATGCGAGCCGTAATCACTCCCTCGGTGATGTCTCCCCACCCCCACCCCCACCCGTCTGACGGACCTGTGTGGAGGTCCTCAGCGCCTTAGCGCTGCAGATGTAGACACAAAGGGAAGTTTGGCTGTTTTTTGTTTGTTTTTTTAATCCTAGTCATAGCAAGAGTTTGTCTAGTTGTAGCACCCAAGATAACATAACTAGTAGAGGCTAACATGTTAGTGTTAACATCATTGTATTAACGTTGTGTTTAAAAGCAAGTTGTTTCAGCTCTAGCTCTTTTCATAGTTTGTGGATAACTAGTTAACTAAAACCCAGTTACTGTATAAATGAAGGTGATCCTCCACGCTGCTACCTGTCAAGCACCATCACTGTTTGTTCCCTCCTGTTGCCAGGTACCTAATGAGCAGGCCGAGTACAAGGCAGTGGCGACGTCACACAGAAACCCAGGTGATGACGGCACAGAGGCGCCCACGCAAACAAACACCGCCCATCCAGCGCCCACAGACTCTAACGAGGACAAAGACCAAACGCGCCCGACCTCAGACAGTGGGGGAGAAAACCCAGCTGAAAACACACACTGACTGTTCAGTCCAAATCGGTTTTCCTTTACACACCGCTGCTTTTTTGCTTATGTCACTGTACGTCCTTATAACATGAATCAGTATCTTGGCAAAACTCTGCATTTATATACATGTATTGTACAAACCGGTTTGAAATGAGGCAAGAAAATATCTGGCAAACAAGTTGGAAATACTCCAACTCAGACATGACTGTTAATAGATTGTTTTTTTTTTTGCAAAGGGGAGTTTGGGTTGAATGTTTGGATGAATGTGGAGGTACACTAGGTGGCTGCTTTTTTTTTTTCCCCCCTTCAGAGGTGGTCAAATCTAATGCACCTCGCAGCGCTGTGCACTATTTATTTTCTGCCCTCTACCGGTGGAGTGTTATTTATTAACTTAATCTACTTTTTTTTTTTAAAGTAATGAAATCTGACAATGTGGGGGTATGATTCAGCATTTTTGATTCCACAAGAACACAAACAGCTCTTAAAAGAAGCGACAACTTTATGCCGACACAAAACTTAACACATTAAAATGCATTTTTAACGGGGTCTTAATTTGTTTACACCATCAGTTTGCACACCAATAAATTCACAATAAAAGTGCTGGTTTTTACATACCCCATAATTTTACACCCTATCATCCCGACACACAAATAAGCCTTGAAATGAGTTCGAAAATGAGTTGACGGGGATTCATATTTCGATGAACAGAAACCAAAATGTAACTTTACTGGCAGGAATTAGTGTTATGTGTATGCTGCGGGGAAAATACTGGAACATACTTTGGCCGGCATGATCGCGAAACGGGTATTAAATGATATTGTCTGAGCTGTTAAAAAGTCTAAACAGCTAGCTCGTTAAATCCTGCCCAAACCCTGCTATGATAATCCTCTAAATGAATTTAATTAATGAGCTTCTTTTGCCCGACTTGCATCATTTTCCCTGCAGCTCTGCAGCAAACCGCCTGTGGCCTTAGGATTTGGGAACCAGTGTAATACTTAAAAAAAAAAAAAAAAAAGAACAGTAGTTGCAAAATCTTGTTGAATTTCTTTCAAAATGCAGGCTCAGATGACAGAAAAACAGGGAAAACAAGTTGACCTTTTTGTTTCACATTTTGTCACTTCTTTCAAAAAACCCAAACCCACTTTTGTACTGCGTACAGGACGGACTGTTGGTTGAGATGTATTTATATAGTTTACAGGAGGAGCGGTGATGAAGACGTTCCTCTTTTAAACACACTGTAAGCCTGTTAATCGTCATTACTGTTCTAACTTATTATGCTGAGAAAGTCTAGCGAGGATCCCTTTACTGTGCTGCACTCCTACAGAAAGATGGCTGTCATACTCAGGGTCTTTCTCAAGCCTGCTTCCAATCATTTTGTATTGACTCTGCCAATAGCCGACGCTATATTTACCGTCTTTGTTTCCCATTTTAATGCCAAACAATTCCCAGTATTTCTGTATTTGTCTTCCTGTTGTCCAAATGGAATTTTTTCTTCTGTAACTTGAATGGTTACAGTATCAATGTATCTCAGTGTCATTGGTATAAAAAAAAACATTATTAAATGTTAATCTCACAAATAACGCTCCAGATTGGGTTTTTAATGACTGTGTGCGTGTTTGTTTTAATAGCCTTGTAAAGACCAGTTTGAGACTTTTAGAATTAAGAGAGCCTTTAATATGCAAATTCCCTTTTTTTTTTCAAGCCCTTTAATGACTTCTCATCTTCCCATCATCTGTATAAACTTATATTAGTATTGACAATCTAATATAGTATATGGCTGTGTCTCATTCGGCATACTTCGTCAGTGTGCTGCTAATGTGCGCTGACCACTTACTGCCGTAGAGCTCACTTTCGATGTTTAGTCTTGTACCAAAAGGAACACTTATGTTATAGCACTTACTAAAAATGACGAGCGGGATGAGCGTGACGAATGCGACAAACTCGTACATGGGAATGCGATTTTTCCAGCCCGCCACAAATACGGGCTTTTCTGTATGCAAATGAGTAGTGGTCGCTCGGCTCTCAAAATCTGACGAATTTTTTTTAAACTGAGCGTTGTCGATCTGAAATGAAGACCGATTCAGCAACTGCACGGCCTATTTCTCGCTTAAAATGTTTTCAGAAACACGTTTCGGTGAACTAATAATTGTATTCTGAACGAGCCGCCATTATGGTCGCTCTGAAATTTCGGGAGTAGCCAGACCCACGTGACGCGTTCGCCCAATCAGCTGCCGGTCCAGGGCGTTGCGGACGTCCCTGGTCCGCTTTGTAGTCAAGATGGCATCCCGTTTAGTGCGAGTAGGGTCCATCGTTCCACGCTGAACTTTTTGACTGTTTTTTAGGGGGTCGTCCGGGTACTTTTCAGTGCACTGACTTTTTGTGTTACCTACACTATCTACTTAAAACTAAGTGTTTGAAGTGTGCAAGTAGGTGGTTTGAGACACGGCCTATAACTAGAAAAATGCATTTCCTGCAGAAAATGCGTGTGAATGCCAAAAAGCTGAAGCTACACTGCAAAGGCGTTAAGTAGTTGAAGTAGTGAGTCCTCTTCTCATCGTCTATATAAACTTATATTAGTATTGGCAATCTAATATAGAATAATATAAAAGTCACGGGGGGCATTTGTCTGCAGAACAAGAACTAAGCATTGTAAAAATGAATGAACGGAGGGCAATATGCTGCACAGTGAGTACGTTTAAGTGCATTTTACTGACAATACTTTTACTTAAGTTCCGCTTTGAATGAAGTATTTTTAAACCATTGTTTTGCCTCTTTGGTCGATGACAGTAGCATTCTAATTCATGGAGTTTTAAGTTCCTAAATACTTCTTCCACAACTGTCAGCAATGAATTGTATTTTAAAAAGCTTGTCATGTTATCTTAAATGGAAGATGTGAATGTGTAAACTAACATCTACAGCTGTCAGACAGTAGAAAAGTAAGTAGTAAAATGCAGACATCTTGAAATGGAGTAGAAGTAGAATAAAGTAGCATAACATGGCAAATGCACTTGAAATTGTACTTGCAGTAAAGTACAGTACAACTTTTTAAAATACAGCAGTGTTAGATGCTGCTGGATGCTTATCGTGGGGGGGGGCAGTTTGTGAAATCGGCCACTTGATGGCAGTAGTGTTTCTAAATTCACCGAGTTCTTAGATGGACTGGCTCTATATTCACGAGTGTGTGGAGGGTTATTGAGGTCGTGGTGCGCCTGCTGCTGATGGGTGTGTGTGTGGGAGGACAGTAATAGGCTTCCTCAAAAACTAGACTGTGCTGTCATAAAAAAAAAAAAAAAAAAAAAAATGAAATCATCAACGTCTTGGCACTCTCAGCCCTGTCTGATATCCGTGGAGAAATTTCACCAGCCCCTCTGCTGCTGCTGCTGCTACTGCTGCTGCTGTTGTTGTTTTGGCTCTGTTTAACAATGATCAGTATAATAGTCTTGTTTGATTTGAGGGCGTCATGGCCGCGAGCTGCTACGTACACATTTTAAACTTAAATGACATGAGGGTTGAGGCGAGACAGGCTTTTTTTGATTCTTTGACGCGTCTGAAAAATTTGCATCGTTGACCTACAGATGTTTCCGATTACTGGAACCAATAGTGTTGTTATTGGTTTCAGTCAAGGGTGTAGCAGACGCTGAGGGGGGTACGCAGCGTCTCCCTCCACACTTTCCATGTGGGTGCCCTCCATCCCCGCACTTACAACACGTCGGAGTTGATTTGAACGCACCATAAGTAGACGAGTGTGCTCATTACTCAGGTTGCGTCAGTTGATTGATAGACTCAATATAGATATAGGCACTAATAAAATAATATATAATTAAAAAGATATATGTAGGAAAAGTCACACACACACACGTATATATTCACAGCCCCTTCTCCCACAAAATAGTTGATATTTTGCATATTGTTGACCTTAGTATAACATACGTGGTTCATTGGCTCCGCCTCCGTGTGGCCGGTAAAATGTTAGCAGGTCTCTCATTGGGCGAGATGCGTCAGTAAAACAGTATGGCACTGTATATGGAAATGTCAGTCTTTCCATCAATCATAAATGAAATGTAAGGCTACTTGGAATCCGCGATTTCAAACGACAAATGGGAGAGGATCTTTTCAATAGAAATCACCCTGCTGAACAGTCGTCCCCCCCTCAATCCTGAATGTATGGCTACGCCCCTTGGTTTTCAGTGTCACGCTTGTGGGCACTTTGGCAGCACACATAGACAGTCGGATGATTATTTGGCTGATTGTACACACGTCAGCTGTGGCTTGAAAAATCCCTATTATTTTTTCCTTTTCTTTTGTCTATAAACAGTATCAACAGTTTATCAGGCTTGAACATGTAAACTGTTTACACTAAAAATAGTATATTAGGGTCATTTTCCACCGTCTCAGCTTCTCAGCATCCTGTTTTTTTTTTTTTTTTCTCTCTCTTGACGTGCTGCTTTTCTCTCTTGCGGTTTCACTTCCTTTGACCCGAAACACCAAAAACTGATGTCTGTTTTGTTTATCCACAACCTCCACGTACACCTGGGCATTTAAAGGATCCAAATCTGAAGACAGTGTTTCCATAAATAGCGTGATCACAATATAGTGTTCCCACCCCAGAGCCCCCTTTTTTTTTAACTAATTACCATCGATAATTAAAAAAAAAAACCATGACGATTATTCCAGTTAGTTGCTCTCAGCAACCTTTCAGAGGCGAGCCAGACGCCCCGAGGAGGCGACTTGGATCAAGGTGATGGTGCCTGTTTCCTGGACTCTTTGGAGACATCAGGGACACTTATTTTTTATTTTATGTATCCTCTCCCGCATTATCCCTCTGTAGAAGCTCCTCTATGTCTCCTTTTTTTTTATAAACTGGTCAGATGGACCAGATATTTCCAGATATTCTCATACACCCCCAATTTGTTGTTTAATATAAATGTTAGACACTTTCTAGTCTATTTCCACGACTTTACACTTCTGGGTTTGCTCCGTTGCCGGACGAAAATTCCGCCGGATTTCACTTATTTCATCCGGATGTCCATCCCCTTCCTCTTTCTTTGTGCTGCCATTCTAAACTCCGGTGGATTTCTGAGGACTATGGTTAACTGCTTCTCAGATCTCTGCAGGGTAAATCCAGACAGCTAGCTAGACTATCTGTCCAATCGGAGTTTTCTCTCGCACGACTAAAACTACTTTTGAACGTACAAATGTTCCATCAAAACAAGTTCCTACCCAAGACTATTTTGCAGAGGCACCGTGGCTCCGTCCGGGGCTTAGCGCCGCCCAAGACGATTATGATTGGTTTAAAGAAATGCCAATAAACCAGAGCCCAGTTTTTCTCTCCCATCCCAGAATGCTGTGTGGACTAGCCAGACCTTCCTCTGCAGCGCTGAGGAAGAGGGTCTGGCTATGTGAGACCTTGGTTGTTGGTGCCTACATAGACATACTGTATTAAACATTATTATGAAATAAACAAACAATAAATACAGAAACAAATACATGTACATATAAGTAACATTTTCAATGCAGGACTTTTACTTGTAAAAGAGTTTTTTTTACAGTGTGGTGTTAGTACTTTTACTTAAAGGATGTGAATACTTCTTCCACCACTGCCCTGAAACAAAACACAGTACCTGTAGTACGCTACAGATATATTGCTACTTGCACACTGGTTACTTCATATTTAATATTATATGTATAATATATATGTTTTATTTTGTTATATATACTTTGTGCAGGATGTAGGTTGTACATTTTATTATTCAGTATATACTGTACATGTACATTCTTTTTCATCCCTCTAAGTATATTTTTGTCAGTAGTTGTTCGGGCATTTTTATCTCTGCAATTTAATTTTTTATCTTATTTATTATTTCTAGTATATTTCTTGTTTTTTTCTCTGTATGTGTGTGAGGGAGTATGTGTGTATGTCCAAGTAACTTGCTGCTTGTAACAGTCATTTCCCAATTTGGGATTAATAAAGCCTGCCAATCTATCTATCTATCTATCTATCTATCTATCTATTGACTGAAAAGTGGTAAAATAGTGCTTAAACCTTTAATAAATAACTGCAACCATGCTGAGCTGAAGCCCCAGGTCATGTTTTTGGGGCTTTCTGTGTTTGTAAAGAAGTGAAACTAGCTGCTTCAGTGTTTACTTGAAAAAGGAAACCTGTGAGGTGAATTGCAGGAGACCACCGAGCTAAACGACTAAACTGTAGAAGTGTAACTGAGCAGACAGCAGGGCTGCTCACGGGTTAAAGATGAGCCCGCCACTGAGAAAAAAAAACCCAAACAGAAACCTCGCTTAGACCTTATGGCAGCGCTGCGTTCAGGGCCATCTCAGTCAAGTCTGAGTCAGACTAAAGACCACAGCGAGTCATGTTATTGGCAGGATGCTAACATGGCTGCATGCCTCTTACTCTCTTTTTGGATTGAGAAATGTGTGCCTTTTTTTTTTTTTTTTTTTTTATGATTAACCATTTTTATTTTTCAAACAGCATACAAATGCCTGTACACTAGGCCTGTAATAATTAATACATAATTATCTAATTTTTCTTTTTTTACATAATCGGGGTTTCTTCGCTAAGGTCTTGAAGTGTATGACTCTTCATTTTTGATTTATATTTATATTATCACTGGTTGCTGAAGTCTCTATCCACAAACAATCCACAAGAGTAGCATGCTCAGGCTTGCTAACAGCATATCTTCTGACTCCGTGCATGTTTTAAATTAGGAATACCAACTTCTGCCTTTTAAGAGGCGATTTAGAGTGCCTTTGTTTTGATAAAACAGGCTTAGGAACTCTTTTTTTTGGTTGCTAAATCCAAATCAGTTTGCTGCCAATTAAGTTCTGGATCCGAGGATATCATGAAACATGTTTCTTTGTACTATATGTGTAATTGTTGTCTAGCCCTGTGTGTAATTTTATTCTTATTTCCGGGAATGCAAAAATGAATTTCGGTGTGAACAATAAAAGTTGTATTGTATCGTATTGGTCGGGGATTTGCCCCCAACCCTAACATCGTTTGCTGTGTGGTTTCACAGTAACGTTAGCGGTATCTGTGTGCAGAGCAGGCTGAGCACTGCAGTGTGAAGTGGCAGCTGCAGCAGACTAAGACGTATACAAGAGCAGACAGCTGTCATGGTGGCTCTGGCATCACCCCACTGGCTGTGTTCGAACAGCCTCGCCTCTGTTTACACAGTAAAGTCAGGGCGCTGCAATGCTACCTGTCCATATTACAGCACAGGACTGTTTTACTGGATATTGACCTCGTTTGAATTGCTTATTTCGGAGATCTTCAACAGGGGGTCCAGGACCCATAGGGGGTCCTCAGAGTTGAGGGTGCATTGAGGGTATGTAAAAAATATATGTTTTTGAAAGTTTCTTATTTTAAAAATGTAAATAAGTCTGGAAATATACATTAATATGAATGCAACATTTTAATAGCAAAGATAAATTGGCCTATTTGTGGGGGAAAACATTTACATGTTCAAGCATCCTATAAGCTTCCTATAGGTAACTATGGTAACCATACAGTTAAACTTAAGGAGTCCCTTGTGCCTTCCAGATGTACAGTATGTTTAACATTAAAACATGATGCATGAAAAATATCCATATCTTTTCATCCATTCTGCCCAGTTTAATATGCAACTCAATTGTATACAATAGATGCGGTAGGGGGTCCGTACTCAGTCTCTCTTTCAGCTTAGGGGTCCCTGGCCTAAAAGGCGTTGGAGAACCCTGGCTTATTTAATTAACTGATGTTTAATTCAATGCAGGGAGGGGTTTGAGACGACGGCTCGGCATTCAAGCAGTTCATCATATCCACGGCCACAGCTGGACCCAATGGAGGGGAAGTGTTTGGCTCCCCTGCACGTCAGAGGCTTGTTCAGGTAATCAAATCATTGAACTGACTTCTTCAGATTGTTTTTCCTTTCTCTGTTTTTCCTTCTCCGCATACCTTGGAAGTAAGTGAAGTTGTGTCTGCACGTGGCCTTTACTTGGGGTGTCAATCACAAGTTTTACCATGATACAATATTATATTGATTCTTTGGACAACAATACGATATTTGCCACAATGCAAATCCTGTTCAACTTAATTCAGGGGCCTGCAATCAATATGAAATCATGAAACAATATCATATGCCCTTTTAACACAAAATCAGTTCCAATTAATATCAACTCACAAAAATATATTTTATCTTTGGTCATTTAATCGGTATATCAATCCCGATCAATGTATCGTTACACCCCTAGCTTAGTTTTTTCCCCCAGTAATTAGGAAACCATTAACAGCCTACCATGTAGGGACAGTTTTATTCAGTATCAGTCAACATATTTTAAGGACTACAATTGTTTTGCTCTTGTGTTTAAATGTACTTTAAGACTAGTGCAAAATATAACAATTGAAGTTTATTCCGTCCTCTAATAACCAAACACAGCTAAGAATCTTCTCCTCACCAGGAAACAAATCCCACCACAGCTTTTAAATGTCACAAATGACCTTTATTTAACAGTAAATCCTTAATCCTGGGGTTCCTCAGGGAACCGTCCCGGGTCCCCCCTTGGTTTTAATCTGAAAAAAACCTTAAAGGTTTCCTTCAGATTCTTTTACATTGCACAGTGTGCAGGCATGGTAATGTATTTTTAAAACATCTTAAGCGCATTACAAGCGTGTTACACACCATTCTGTTTGTATAATCACATTTGGAAACAACACGCATCATTATCAAGGCAGAGAAATTAACATTTCCATCCACCGGTCACAATGGCTGGTGCTTTCCAAATTTTTGCCAGAGCTTTACACCGTCTCACCAGCCAAATATGATTTTGTAGAAAAAAATAAAAAATAGCAAAGAAAGAGTGTCAGCGGGTTGGGAGATTACCAGCGTTTAGCAGCTGCAGGCTGGTAGTGTTTTTCTGCGATTAGTGTAGCTGCTTTTATATTTTATATATCGATCCATCAACTGATCAGGAAAAGATGAGAGGGACAGAAAAACGGAATCCTTCTCACAACATTAAGAATGTATTCATTTTTCAGCGCAGTGCTTGCATCATTTACACCCTCACAATGCAGATCAGAGAGCACAGACAGTGTGCTTATGATGGACGTGCATTATTAACCATTAAAAATCAATGAGAGGCTACAAGCGGTAGTGTAGGTCCATGATGTGGTTAATGATGGATTATGATGATAATTACCGTGAGATGAGAAAGCCGTGGATGCAGCACTACAGAGTGAAGTGTCACTAACCGGACTAATTACGGAAAAACATCTCATTTTCCCATTTGCATCAACATCTGTGCCCTCCAACAAGGGGACCGACTGCATCTGTGAAAAAGTAGGATTGTATATTTTATCTATGACTGCTGATATGAACATATTAGGTACATTATATTGATGTCTTGTGTTCCACAAACCGCGTTGTAAAGCCTTTTATTCTGCTTTCAATGAAACACTTTAACATATAGAATATTATTCTGGTTTATTTCAACTTGCATCCTATATTAGTAGCTTTGGCTTGTGTTTCTGGTCCATTTTGACTTCTAGCTAGTGATTCAAGGGGTATCATGTATACAGTGTCATCATAACTGATAGAAATGATGGCCTAAAACAGACCTAAGAAAAATGGTTGCCGTTCCTGACGCCTCACCATTTTTTTTAGGCCTTCCAGCCTTGGAGAAGACTTTTCTGTGTATTGTGGGAAAAAATCATTCATTTTGTAGGAGCTGGTTTCATGGAGGAGCCTTACAGAACTCCTCGTCTTACTTACTTTTTTTGTAAGTCAGGAGTGTCAAATTCAACTTCTCTGAGAGCCACATTGGAAAAAGAGAATCGCAGCTAGGGCCAGACAGGTGTTGTTTACTGACACGCTAAAAAGTCAAATATACCAAGAATGTCGGGAAAAGTGAGGAAAACGTTGAAAAAAGCACCAGAAACCAGCACCAAAAAAACTGATCATATGTTTTTTACGTAAGATCTTCATTTGATAAGTAAGAATTGATGTCCCTCGCCTTCCGATCTTTGTGTGTCGCCGTTCTCAAACTCCATTTGCTTCGAGAAACAATGACAAACCTTGAGCTACACGGTGAAAATGTCAAGTTTTGAAGAAAAATTTGGATGGTGCAACAAGGCAGGCCCGCGTGGTTCTTTCAGGGAATGATTGTAAAGATTTACAAAGTGTATGTTTAGGTCAATTCCTCTCTAACTGGGACATTTTGGGAACGATCGGTGGGGGTATAAAAAGGGGACTGAGTACCCAAGGCCCTCATGTGAGGAGGGCCCAAAAAGATGCTAGAATAAATAGTTGTGGATGCGGGGAGGGGCCCATAGAAAATGCCTTTCTACAGGGCCCAGAATTTTGTGCTACGCCCCTGGCTCTTGTTACTGTATTGTGTCAACAGTTAACTTCATTTAATATTGTATGTGGTGTTTTCTTTTGCTGGGTGCAAATGTCCCACCAAAACAAGTAGATTTAAGGTATTATCATTATTATTATTATTATGTAGAAGTACTCTTGTAGAAGTCGTAGTATTAAATGTAAAAATGAGCAGTGTCTAAAGCTATCCGGCAAAGAGGCAGTAGTGCTGTAGCAGCAGTAATGTTGAGTATTTTTAAGTCGTAGTAGTAGTACGAGTGGTGTGGTACAAGAGTATATGTTGCAGTGATTCTGAGCACTTTTTGTCTGCTGCTGCTGCTGGTCGAGTGGGACAACAGGGAGACTTTTTGTCCTGGCTGGGATCAATCGCTCCATAGATGACGCCCACCCAGCCAGGCCTCTCTGTGGGCGGCCAGTAGCCCAGCAGGCCGGCCCGGTCCGGCCCCGCCTGGGCCCTCCTCCGGCCCCCGCAGCCTGCAGGGGCCAACACAACAGGAGAGCTGCACTTTACATCTGAAAGCTTTCAGCTGACACTCCAGTGAACTTTAAAGTCACTGAGCTTTCATAGGGTGATCTACTTCCTGCTGAAGGAGGGATCACGCAAAACCAGAGACGGTTTAGAACTGAGACACCCCAACTCAGAGTAGTTTCCTGTATCTGTGTCACGTGGGCTCTTCCACGTCTCTTCAGGAGACTAGCGGCAGGTCCTGAGTGTATTGATTCCAATAGGAATCGTGAACACAGATTAAGCCCTAACAAAACTAATCTCCGTGATGCTCAATGTCTTTTAGCTGTGTAAATATCTAATGTTAGCAAAATAAAATATTAATAAATGATAGAAATATAACTGTTCATCCATCCACACGACGTTCACTACATGTTCAAATGAGTCCACGCCCCTTTTAGGAGACAGCTTGAAATGCGCTAGATTTAGTATAGAGGATCTTTGGCACAACCATGGGATGTCAGTGAGAGAAAGAAAGGCAATTTGATTGGACGTGAAACCTCAATTTCTCAAATTTAAATTACAGGCCTTTAATATACAAGCTGAACAACATTTGAGTTTGTTTGTTTGTCACCGGAAAATAATTAAGTAAGTAAGTAAAGTAATTTTCCAAGTTTAAGTTTATCCTTCTGCATTTCATGCGTTTTATGTTGATCGGACACCACAGACACATTGTGTTGCCATAGTGTCAAACGTTTTATCCTGGTGTGTGTGTGTGTGTGTGTGTGTGTGTGTGTGTGTGTGTGTGTGTGTGTGTGTGTGTGTGTGTGTGTATGTTTTGTCCATGTGGTCTACTGGGAGAAGTGCTAAAGAGACAGATATTTCTCTGGTGGAGACCAAAACGGAGCGTTTACACAACTGAACAGATTACACAGATTGAAAAAATGCCAGAACAGCTAAAATGTTTGCAATAATCTGATTTGTAAGAACAAGTGTATGTTTTTGACGTGGCAGTGCAGACATTTAGCCGAGGCTTTCGTGCAGAGCGGGCCTCAGTGCTATTACAGTTTAACAGCAAATAGGACTTTAAAAATTTGTAAATTAGGCGTTTGCTTGCAGCTGACTCTCTGATCCAGGGTGACCTCAAATAAACTGGAACATTACAGCGAGCTCCTGGATCACCCGCATCACAAAACACAACAAACACTGAGCACATTTACATTTTTGCCATTTATCCGCCGCGTTGTCCAGAGCAGAGTGCAGATTAAATTCCCTGATCGCCCACTGTCGGGATGCTGACATTTTACATTTGCATTTTACTCCCTTAGCTGGAGCCTTCTTTTTTTTACCTGGAGGGACTTTCAGTAAGCAGCTCCTGCTTCACTTCCCAGATCGCCGACACGCCCAGGAAGCAGCGACTCACAATGAATTTCTGTGGAAGTCATGACACAAATTCGTTCTGCCGGTGGATGGGGTTTGATGCCGTCGAGGGGGAAAAAAACCGCAGATGTGAGACAGGTTGTAGCAAGACTACACACATTCTCACTCCCATCGCGTAAAAATACAGACGCTTGGTCAGGTGCCTTTGGCGTTGTTCTTGACACTAAAAGTCTCTTTTAGCGTCATATCTAAACGTGCTTTGGAAAAGGTCGCGGGTGGGCTTACGTTTCCATGACACGCGGGACAAGAACGGGACGGGGCTGGGTGTAGGAAACGTGACACGCGGGACACGATCCCTGGTCTCCTGGGTGAAAGTCCTGTGTTGTTTGACCCATCCACCACCACCCCACCCCACCCCCCCCCCCACCACCCCCACCTACGCCAGCGGTGTCAAACTTAACTTCAGTGAGGGCCACACGGGTAAATGAGAATCACATCTAGGGCAGGTAGAGACATGTAGAGTTTATTTCAAAGGTTGTATTGACGAGAAAAGACAAATATCTTTTACCATATAATACCGTATTATCGTATGTCTTATAAAGTCTTCTCACTTACAGTTTGGTCGACATAAAGTCCTAAAAAAGTCGGAAAAAAAGTTCCTTAGCCATCATAGAAAAAAACAAAAAAAAAAGGGTTGCAAAAGCATCAAAAACATCGAGAAAAAAAACGTGGGAAAAAGCGCCAAAAAACGTCGAAAAAAAGTGGCAAAAATGTTGAAAAAAGCACGGGAAAAGACAGCAAAAAAATGCAAAAAAAAATTGGCAAAAAATGTTGAAAAAAAACATCGGAAAAAGCATTAAAAAAAACTGAAAAAGTGGGGAAAAAATTCTGAAAAAGTGAGTAAAACATCGGGGGGAAAAACGTTGGAAAAAGCATTAAAAAACAAACTCAGAAAAAGTGGCAAACAGTGTCGGAAAAAGTGAGTAAAATATCGGGGAAAAAAACGTCGGAAAGAGGCAGCAAAAAATGTCATAAAAAATGGCAAAAACGTCGGAAAAAGCATTAAAAAAAACTCTGGGAATTTCGGGAAAAAGTGTCCGCAAAAAGTGACAAAAACTTCAGAAAAGCGACAAAAGCTATGTGTGCCAACATTGATTGGGAACCTAAATTGATATGCGGGCCGGATCAAACTCTGCGAGGGGCCGGATTCGGCCCACGGGCCTTGAGTTTGACACGTGCCCTACGCGGATTTTCGGGCTTTCATACTACTCGCTACCGTAGTCGCTCTTAATGCTACGTCATCTTCAAACGCTGTGTAGCTGCTGCTCTCCCCCCGGTGTGTTCTACACACACACGCGCTGAAGGGGCGCTTTTTTCCGTCGTATCTGGCGCTGACAGCCACTGCCCAAACGTCAGTATTTCTAATATCCCTGATTCAGCAGATAAAACTACAGAGCCAGGGCCAGGTTAGCTTCGTGTATTAAAATATGGAGTACTTGATGCTTCTAGAGGGCAGTTTCGCTAAAAAAAGAAATGGATTTGCATCCACTCAAAACCCCCCCGTCCCCAAAAAAAGTGAAATAAATAAATAATTTGCGCAAAGACAATCATTTGTCACGTTTCCATTCAGCTTTTGTGCCGCTCTACTGTATGCAGGCAGTAATCTCCACGGATAATATCTGATATTTAATTAAAGGCTAGTAAATCTGTATTCCCTCCGTGTGTTTCGGCCCTGTTGTCTCTGCACTCTGTCTCATCAGTGTGTATATGAGTTGTCAGCCTGTCTCCGCATTAATGTCGCCAAGACATATTCCCAGTGCGTTCGTCGTACCCATTTGCGATTTAAAGCGACGCCGGTTGTGATATGCTGCACGGACGTGGGCAGGGGCGATGTGGGTACTTGTGCGTGAGGAGCCCTAAGTTGCAGAGGTTTTTTTTTTTTCTAATTGAGTCAGGGACTTAATGTTGGCAAGGTAGGCGTGTGAGTGGGGGGGGGGAAGGAGACTAATCCCAAGCTGCTGTTGTTTTTTTTTTCCGTGCCTGCTGGCTCGAGATCAAAAACTTAACGGCAATAATCATGCAAAAAAAAAAATGCGTGGCTTCACTTCAAAGCCTGCCTCAACTTTGCTCACACCCTTGTAGCTCACATTGTTTCATCACATCTACCACTTTTTCTTCACTTCTCCTTCCCCTCCTCCACCACACACACCACCACCACCTCTTTAGTGTTCATCTTCAGTCACATCTTAGCACATTTATGCTGGGGAGTTTTGAAGGCGATCTGATCGTCACTCGTGACCTTTCTGCGCTAATTAATACACTTTAAACGCAGATTAATCACACCTTCAGTTAAGCTCAAAGTCAAGGCAGTTTTTTTTTTTTTGTCTTGTCACGCACTACACCACATGCAAGGCCCGGCTGGTTTCCCTCTGACTGCAGTATGTGTGGTCGTGGCAGAGGGAGCGTCTGCCTCTGCCTGAGATAGCAGACATGTCAGACGTCAGCAGCACTCTCAGGGCGAGGAGGCCGTGGGCGGCGAGGGGGGTCGCTGAGGCCCCGTACGTGGCCTGTGCGGCAAAAACCGGCAAATCCCCTCCACGGTCAGCCCACGGCCTGTCAGCAGGGAGCCACAGGGCTTCCCACTGAAGCCTCGAAAGGTGCAACGCGCAGCATTGTGAGACCAGTTTCAAAAAAACTCCAGCACATTAATGACGCCATTAAAACCCACTACTTTCAATGCACAGCAAATGATGCACATTTGTACTCAAAGTGGCTTTTAATCTAATTTGTAGGGGGAGGGGGGGGAACCTTGAATGAATGCAAATCATTTATAGTTAAAGGGTAAGTACCATTTTTGTTCAACCTGGATTCTATTTTCCTATGTTTTTGTGTCTAAGTGACTGATGGGAACAACAGTCTTTGACATTGGTTCAGTATTAAGCGAGACCGCTGCAGTCGGCAGTCAGAGAAACAAGCTACCATGTAAGGCCCCTTTCACACTGGCTGCGTGGCGTGTCCGCTGCGTGGCGTGTCCGTTTTTATTTCAGGCTCCCATGTTAACAGGTTAGAGCTTGCACACTGCCTGTGTGACACGCACGTCTCAGGCGCGGCTCGAGCCGCGGCGGAAACGCGTGCATGCTAGAAATAGGGCCGACGGCTATTTTTAATCAAAACGCAAGCGTGTCCGGGCAAAATAGAATACGTCATTTTGACACATTTTTTTATTAAGCAGCTCCACAGGAGCGGTTGGGGTTAAGGGCCTTGCACAACGGCACCTCAGTGGTGGTAATGAGGGAGGGACACCCAGATTTTATCCTGCCGGTCTGGGGATTGAACCAGTGACCTCCTTGCTTCTTTAACCTCTAGGCCTGATGTTTGAAAGTCTGTAGGTTTTGACATAAATGCAGATATAAATGTAATTTAAAAAAAATTATAATAAATATTTAATAGTAGTTTAATAGTATAATATTTTATTTAATAGATTTTCAAATATTGCACCTGTCAATACAGAACGACATATTCTGTAGCCGATTTTGCCGCCAATACTGCCGACGTTGTCTTTGCTGTTATCAAATCAGTAGCCTATATCTTTATGTTTAACATGAAGTATACTACTGCTTGAGTGCATTTTATCAGTGGGAAACATCCATGTGTACAGACAAGGCTAGCAGCAGCAGCGCCGCGTCAGA